>NC_053424.1:20409914-20709914 GCF_007990345.1 Gossypium hirsutum
GCGGGCGGGTTTTCCGGTTTCTGCGCCTGTTCCTGATCGGTTCCGTACAATCCGCCACCATAAGCATTGTGTGTCACTGGATGCATGGGTGAAATATGAGGAGGCTGATGACTCTCACTCTGCTCTTTTCCTTTCCCTCCTCCTGTTTCACTTTTCCTTTCCATTCTGATTGTGAATTAACAACAAGTTGACACTTTCCACCGTTTTTGAGTCTCTGATCCACTTCCCTTGCGTTCATTTTATTGCATTTTGCCCCAGCTCATTAAAAAAAAGGGCTAAAGGACCGAGTGGCACGTGTTATGTTAACTGCGTGGCGTTTGGAGGAGGCTACAACTTCATCCATAGCATACAATACAAGGCTAGCGATAAGTTTTATGCTGTTTGGGCCATAATTAATCTTGTTTTCGAGGCGCACAGCTATAGGCCCATCCCATGCGTTTTAGAGGCTTAAGTGCACGCCTCGGCTCCATTGTTTTAGGGTCTAGCCTAGGTGGCACCCTTTATGATTTCACCTATAGGAATGCTCTATTTTGAAAAGAGGGTGATGATCATTTTCTCAATTTTGAAAAGAGGCAGATGTTGTTTAAGGAAGTAAATAGTTGGTTATAAAATGTATTTTATTTTTATGAGAAAAGATCATATTCTTGAATTTATGATTAAAGAATAAGATGAGCAATCACTACAATATTTTTTAAGGAGATAAATGGTTGGCTATAAAATGTGTTTCATTCTCATGAGAAAAGATAGGACCCTCGAGCTTATGATTAAGGAATGAAATGAGTAACCACTGCACTACGCTTTATTGTATTTTTATTTTTACTTAATGGTCCTACATAAAATAAAATTGATCAATTTGTTGAGAAAAATTATAATTAAATAAATCTTTTAAACAAATATTTGCATTTAAAGTTTGTGATCTTATATTCCACTTAAGAATTGATTTGAAGTTTAATAAACATGAATGATAATTAGATAAATAAGGAAATATATTGGATGGGGAGGTATCATATTCTCACATCCCACATGTTCGGAGTGTGTTGTTGGTCTTTAGTAGGTGGTGAAGATGCCTTCCAATCATCTCATCTCCACCGCACCACGTGGGCTGACTCACACCAATTCTAAGCTTGGAATAAATGATTGAAGGACCTGAGAGTCCCTCCATTGTAAAGGGAATGACGCACAAGCTCAATAATTTTTTTTAAATTTTAATTTGTATAAATAATTGCAAGATAAATTTATTCTTAAATTTTAAACACAAATATAAAACTCTAAAATTGTAGGCACAAACATTAAATCTTAAATTTTTAAATCTTAATTTCAAAAAAGTTAAAAAGTTTAGACCCTATTAAACTTCAAATTTTAACATTATAGATTAGGGGCGAAGTCAGAAACTATTTTTAGAAGAGTCGAAATTAAATTGTAATTTTTTATGATAGTAAAATTTAATTTCACAACTTTAATAATCTATATCTTTATAATTTTTAAATAATTAAATTAAATTTTTATTATTTTTAATATAGCCAATATATAATTTTACCTTTACTAATTTAACATTTTAAAAAGATTAAAAAGCCTACATAAAAAATTTTCTATTTTAAGAGAGACCGAAGCCTTTACCAACCCTCCAAATTCACCCATGTTATAGACCCTATTAAACACTTAAAATTTAAAATATAAATGTTAAATTCTAACTCTTAAATATTAAATATTAAATATTAAAGTTTAATTGTTTATATAATATCATTACAAAAAGCAAAACATATTTACAGCTAAAAATGTCCCGTACATTCCAAAAGAATGACAGTCAATTATTTTACCTTTTCCCTACTGATATTTCGAAGATTTGCAACTAAATAGAGGTGTGCATAGGCCGGGCTCATAAAATATTTCTGTCCGTTTTCAAGGCTTGGCCCGAAATATAGGCCTAAAAATTTGTCCAAGCCCTGCCCGGGAAAAAATGGTAGGCCCGAGTCCGGCCTAGCCCGGCCATATTAATTTTTTTACTTTTTTTATTAAATAAAAAATTTTAAAATATAATAAATCAAATACATTTAAAAATATTAAAACAAATATTAAAACAAAAAACAAATAAAAAATGAGACTAAAATAATTCTTAAAATAATACATAAATTAAAAATATAATAAAAAGTAATTATATTAAAATTGAAAAATTGAAACAAATTAGAACTAAATTAAGAACCAAACTATATTAATAACAAAAGTTTTACAATATCAAAATAACATTAAAAACAACAAAAAGAGTAAAGTAAAAGTACTAAAGTTACTTAAAATTAAAAATAAAAAAATTTTAAAAATAATTTAATATTAAAATCGGGCCGGGCTGGAACCGGGATAAAAAATTTTACCCGGGGCCCAGCCCGTTTTCTAAACGGGCCTCGTTTTTTGTCCAAGCCTATTTTTCGGGCCTATATTTTTACCCAAACCCTCCTAGTTTTCAGGCGGGCCTTCAAGCCGGGCCGGGCTGCTCGGCCATGCACACCTCTACAACTAAATTAAGGTGTGTTTTTGTGAATTATTTTACCATAGATTTCAAAACACTCCTTCTAAGTTAATTTTTATATAAAAATCAACTTAATCAAACTTAATATTATTATATTAATTTATAATTTTAAAATATTAATATTATAATATCAAAATTCTTCAACATGCATATTTAATTATTTATATTTAATAATATAATATATTATTAATATGACTAATACAATTTATTATTTTTAATAAATTATTTAATATTTTAACTTTATTTTAATAAAAAATATATATTAAAATTTCTAAATATATTAAAAATATTTTTTAGATAGTAAAAGGTTAAAATATGCCATAAAGTTATGTGTTCTTCATAAATTTGTAATTTAATCCTTGATATTTTATTTTCAAGAATTTAGTCTCTCTATTTTTCAGATATCAAAATTCAGGTCCAAATATAAACACTATTATTTTTTTTGTCAATTTTGTTGATGTGATAATTTTAAATAAAAAGACTTACTTGGTAGCTATGTAATTAAAAAATGATGTTGTAATGAACCTAAATTTTAATAAATTAATTCTACTAGTGTTAACAGTTGAACTTGAATTTTATAATAAAAAAAAGTATGACTAAATTCACAAAAGTAAAAATACGGGGAGTAAATTCTAAATTTACGAAGAGTGCAGAAACTTATGACATATTTTAACTTGATATAGAATATGAATATTTCAATTATATAAATATGAGTATTTGTTTAAATCATGTTTATATTCAGTTATCCCTTCCAACTATAATATGCCAAAAATTTCAATTAATCTTTAATTAGATATTATTTATTATTAAGTTTATATATGATATTAATTATATTACAAAATATATAATATTTTATTATAAAATAAATTTCAATTATCTAATAGAAATTATACTATAATATTGTTGTTCGTTTCACTACAAATAATTTTTTTTTTAATTTTTCAAAAAAAAATATTTACGCCAAATAAACAAAACTTAAAAAAATATTAAAAAAATCAATCAAAATTTCAAAAATTATTTTGGAGAAACTAATTTTAATAAAATTGGCTTAGTGTCTTGTGACTTAATTTCAGCATTAATTTAAAGATAAGGGTGCACTGCCAGCTTAATTAAGGACTTTTAAACTCCCAATTGTAGTAATGTAGTTGAGGAGTTGAAGGCAGAGCATACCTGTCATGTCTATGGAATTCCATAACTGCTTTGAATCTTTGATAAACAAAATTGGTTGTATGTTTTGGAGTTACCCAAAGACCATGACAAATGGGTCAACGGCAAGAAGGCTTATTGTGCACATGACAATTTGCCAGAATGGTTTTATGTGAATAAATACTGTATATTATTATTTTAATAAAAAAATAAAAAAATATTATAATTTAAATGTATTTAAAATATTTTAATTTTTTTGGGGATCGACTCATATAAATAACGAAATAAAAAAAAGGTAGAGAAAATCGGGCACAAATTTTACGTGAAAAACTCCTCCATAGAGGATAAAAGTCACAGGCAAATGAGGCTTTGGCTTTTTACTAAATGAAAACGAAAATATAATATGAAGAAAATAAACTTAAATATACAAACCCAAACTCTGAAAACAAAATCTTAACTCTTTTCACTAAATGAGTAAACGAACGAGAATATAATATGGAGAAAATAAACTTAAATATACAAACTCAAACTCAAACTCCGAAAACAAAATCCTAACTCTCACAAAACAAACCTAAAAACAAAACCTTAACTCTTATAGAATTCTCTCAAAAGGGGTACAAAATTCTTTCAATAGTTATCACGAAAACTCTCACCAAAACTCAACTTCGACTACATCTTGTTGCCCCCAAAAGAAAAATTATGTAATACTACATCTTCAATTGTCTTATCGAAATAGAGATACAATGCCCCTTTTAATAGGCTAAGTTTAAAGGTTTAAAACGGCTAAACTATTCCTAAAGTAATCAGAGTTCGACTTGGAGAAGAAGTCCTGATTGTCTGTCAAAATGCGATTGTATTACTTGAGGAATATGTTGTGTTGTTGTGACATCCCATATATGTTCATCAGAACGTCTCCCTCTCTTTCAATTGGAGAACTCGTCACATTATCACGACATTCCTCCCCGTGCCTATTTTATCTCTGTCTTTATTAAGTACCTACAAACTGTATGATAAATACGACCCACACCCATAATTTTTATATAAATTTTAAGTTTTAAACATTTGTCTTAGGCCAACTTTGATACAATCACGTATATTGTGTTTTAATTTATCCAATATTGGACGGTTTATAATAATCGTTGAGTTTAATAAAGTTTTGTGTTGGTGTTGATCATAGTGAATTTAGAGCAAACATTATATGATCATTTTGTGTAAAAGTTTAGCTTTAACAATTGTTGATGTATAGATTTTAATCTTTTTTGTTAGTTTTTTTTTTGAAAAAATCATAAATAGAAATACAACTTAAAAGAAATTAAGAGACACTAAAAACTTTATCTTGCTGGATAGTCGTAACCACCACATCAGGAAGAACTTCAAATATTTGGAGGGTAGTTTGCCAAGAAAGATTAATCTTTGCCAATTGGTCTGTAATTAAATTATACTCTCTAGGAACATACTTAATTTCCCACTGATCTTCAGAATGCAAAATTCGTTTAATCAGATAGTTATTTATTTATGGTATGTTTGAATTAATTTTGTGTTTTAAATGATTTAGTGTAGCAATTAATTCAATTTTAAATTAAGAAATAGATAACTGCATACATCTATTCATGCTGTCCCTAAAGGAGACCTAAATTTAAGATTGTGGAATTTTATGACGAATTTATTCTTTTTAGGGATAATTATGGTAATTCCTTAAACCGAATTAATGGATTTTTTCTTTTTTATTTTTAAAAATATTATAAGTTTTAGTTTTTTTTAAAATATAAGAAAATTAAATTTCCTTTCTCTATCTTTGTCACATCATTAACTAACGGCAAATTATACAAAAACTATGCAAATTGGAACAAAGTTAATGGAGGAATCAAAAATTTTAAATTAAAATCACAAAAATCTCAAAATTAAAATATAGGAACAGAATTTTAAATTTTAAAAGACTATAATAACAACTAATAATAAATAACATAAATTTCTTTTAACATTGACAATATTATCCTATGTAAAAAAACATTTGAGGTCTGCTTTACTAGTACGTCTCTGTCTGCTCTCACTAGCAGGTTAGGGTTTTTGAGTTTTTAGTCAATTGTTTGCCTGACGGCGGCCTTAGATCTATAATTTTTTCTTCATTATATTGCATAATCAACCACTCGACAGAATTTCAACTAATATAATGGAATCGGAATTTGCTGGTCTCACGATCAATGAAGAGGAATACACGATTCTTCAAGTGCAAATCGAGCCAAATCCAGACACAGAAGCAGGGGCCTTTCGATTAGTGGGTTGTTTCTTAACGGCCAACATAATTCATTTTCCAGCAATGAAGAGTACCATGGCAAATTTATGGCATCCAGTACGAGGGGTTCAAATCCGAGACCTGGGAGAGAAAATGTATTTGTTTTAAGTTTTTTCATGTTATGGATATGGAGAGGGTTATAAAAGGATCACCATGGACTTTTAATAATCATTTATTGCTGTTACATAATTTGCAATGGGGAGAGGATCCCTTAAAAGTTCCTTTAATTCATGCACCCTTTTGGGTTTAAATTCATGATGTTCCGATGGGGTTTTTTTTACTGAAAATCTGGCAACGCAATTGGGAAACTTTATCGGCATTTTCATGGAGTATGATAGCTCTAGTCTAGGTAAGGAGAACAGGAATTTTATGAGAGTTAGAGTCCAAATTGACATACGACACCCTCTAAGAAGGAAGAAACAGATTATGTTCTATGGGAGTTGCTCATATGTCAGCTTTAAATATGAAAGACTATCGTTATTTTGCTTTTACTGTGGTCGGTTAGGTCATAGTGATTCTTTTTGTGAAGCGAAAATGGCTCTAGGTGTGGAGGTTGCTGAGATGGGGTGGGATTTATCACTACAAGCACAATCTCGCAGAGCTTTAGCGATGACTAGCGTTTGGCTTCGAGAAGAAGGAGAGGGAGCATGGGGCGATAATAGGGAGGAAAGAAAAGTTAGACCCAATACTGGGAGTTAATTTGGAAGGGAATCGGTCTAACACTTGGACACGAGGAAGAATTTCAAGCGACATCGAGTTCATTATTTTAATGGAACATGATCTTGAAGACCAGGTGTTAGTTGGGGAGGAGGGTAAGAAAAGAGGAATGGGGAGATTGAAGACTTTTCGGCTAAGGAGGAGATCAATTCCTTGACAGTGAAAGCTAAAAGATGAGGGGAAAGTAATCTTTTATTATCGGCGGCTGCCAAGAGGCAAGCCGACCAGTCACAATGAAAATCCTAAGTTGGAATGTTCATGGTTTGGGAAATCCACGAACCATTCTTAGACTTCGGCACTTGCTAAAGTTATATAATCTCCAAATGGTCTTCTTTATGGAGACAAAAGTTAGTAGGTGGCAGATGGAACAAGTTCGAAGAAGATGTGGCTTTCTTAACGGTATCGAAGTTGATTCAGTTGGATCCAGAGGAGGGTTATGTCTGGCTTAGAAAGGGGATAGTAATGTTGTGCTGCAAAGTTTTTCGAAACGACATATTGATGATATAGTAGAGGGAGATGGAGAAAGGGGTAAATGGAGGTTTACTGGTTTTTATGGATCCCTTTATTTTCAAGGACGAGATGAAGCATGGAATCTACTACGTCAATTAAACAATGTTGGAGGATTCCCATGGATGGTGTGTGGAGACTTTAATGAAATTATGTATGGGTTTGAGAAGAAGGGAGGCATACCTCGAGAGGAGGGGAGAATGGTTGAGTTTCGTGCAGTGTTGGAGGAATGCAATTTGGTAGATTTGGGATACACTGGAGATTGGTTTACTTGGGATATGGGAAACTTGCTAGAAACGAATATTCAAGAGTGTTTAGATCGGGGAGTTGCAAACACAGATTGGATTTCTTTATTTCCTGAATTTCAAGTCCAACATCTTCCTTACTCCTTTTCAGACCATTGTGCATTATTCATTATTACGAATAAAGAAGAAAGGAAAGACAATTTAAATTTGAAGCAGGATGGATATTGGAAGAGTCTTTTTTATCTGAAGTTAGAAATATCTGGGAAAATTCTAATGGCGATTTATTGAAAAAACTGAATAGAGTTAGAGAAGGTCTTAAGCGATGGGCTACCAGATTCGAAAGAGCAGGAAAGGGAGGAAGGAGGAATTAAATGCCAAATTGGCTAAACTGATGCAAGCTGAAAGAAATGATGAATCATTAGCGGACCTCATTGATACAAGAATCTATCTAAATTTGGAGATTGAAAAAGATGAGCGATACTGGGAGCAAAGGGCGCGAGTGAATTGGCTGCAATTGGGAGATAAAAATACAGCTTTCTTTCACAAAAAGGCTACACAGAGAAGGCAGAGGAATTTTATTCGGAAAATGCAATACGAGGATGGGAGGGTTACAGATGAAATAGAGAAAATAGAAGAGATAGCCAGATCATATTTTCAACAATTATTTTCAGCAGGAAAAAGGGGTAGTTATGATTATATCTTATCCGGAATTGATCAATGCATTTTTTATGAGGAGAATTCCAAGCTTAAGGTGAGGTACACGGAGGAGGAGATTCGCAAGGCTCTAGCAGAAATGGGCCCCACAAAAGCCCCCTGCGAAGACAGATTTCCAGCACTATTTTATCAAAAGTGTTGGCCCGTATCGAAAAAGATGTCACATCATTTTGCCTTAGCCAACTGAACGGAAGTATGAACGTTAGCTCTATTAACAAAACTAATACTGTGCTTATACCGAAAATATCGAACCCCACGAATATTACTCAATTTAGGCCAATCAGCTTGTGCAATGTCATCTACAAAGTGATCACTAAAGCTATTGTTAATCGTCTTCGTACTGTGATGGACAAATGTATTGATTCGACTCAAAGTGCTTTTGTACCCGGAAGATTGATTATGGATAATGTGTTACTGGCCTATGAACTTCTTTATACTTTAAAGTATAAGAGGGTGGGGAAGAAGGGGTTTATGGCGGTAAAACATGATATGAGCAAAGCATACGATAGGGTTGAGTGGTCCTTTGTAGAAGCGGTAATGAGAAAATTAGGATTTGATTCGGATTGGGTGGCTTTTTTGATGAACTGTGTCAAAACAGTAGCATACTCTGTTGGCCTTAATGGTTATATCAGTCAAGACTTTTTCCTCTCAAGAGGACTTAGACAAGGAGATCCCCTAAGTCCATTTTTATTTTTGTTTTGTGGGGAAGGATTATCAAGTCTCATGAAGCTAGCAATGCAAAGAAGGTTGATTTTAGGAGTGCAGTGCCAATTTAATTAAGGGCTTTTAAACTCCAAATTGTAGTAATGTAGTTGAGGAGTTGAAGGCAGAGCATATCTGTCATGTCTATGGAATTCCATAACTGCTTTGAATCTTTGATAAACAAAATTGGTTGTATGTTTTGGAGTTACCCAAAGACCATGACAAATGGGTCAACAGCAAGAAGGCTGATTGTGCACATGACAATTTGCCAGAATAGTTTTATGTGAATAAATATTGTATATTATTATTTTAATAAATAAAATAAAAAATATTATAATTTAAATGTATTTAAAATATTTTAATTTCTTTTGGGATCGACTCATATAAACAACGAAATAAAAAAAAAAGGTAGAGAAAATCGGGCACAAATTTTACGTGAAAAACTCTTCCATAGAGGATAAAAATCACAGGCAAATGAGGCTTTGGCTTTTTACTAAATGAAAACGAGAATATAATATGAAGAAAATAAACTTAAATATACAAACCCAAACTCTGAAAACAAAATCTTAACTCTTTTCACTAAATGAGTAAACAAACGAGAATATAATATGGAGAAAATAAACTTAAATATACAAACTCAAACTCCGAAAACAAAATCCTAACTCTCACAAAACAAACCTAAAAATAAAACCTTAACTCTTATAGAATTCTTTCAAAAGGGGTACAAAATTCTTTCAATAGTTATCACGAAAACTCTCACCAAAACTCAACTTCGACTACATCTTGTTGCCCCTAAAAGAAAAATTTTGTAATACTACATCTTCAATTGTCTTATCGAAATAGAGATACAATGCCCCTTTTAATAGGCTAAGTTTAAAGGTTTAAAACAGCTAAACTATTCCTAAAGTAATTAGAGTTCGACTTGGAGAAGAAGTCCTGATTGTCTATCAAAATGCGGTTGTATTACTTGAGGAATATGTCATGTCATTGTGACATCCCATATATGTTCATCAGAACCTCCCTCTCTTTCAATTGGAGAACTCGTCACATTATCACGACATTCCTCATCGTGCCTATTTTATCTCTGGCTTTATTAAGTACCTACAAACTGTATGATAAATACGACCCACACCCATAATTTTTATATAAATTTTAAGTTTTAAACATTTGTTTTAGGCCAACTTTGATACAATCACGTATATTGTGTTTTAATTTATCCAATATTGGACGGTTTATAATAATCGTTGAGTTTAATAAAGTTTTGTGTTGGTGTTGATCATAGTGAATTTAGAGCAAAAATTATATGATCATTTTGTGTAAAAGTTTAGCGTTAACAATTGTTGATGTATAGATTTTAATTTTTTTGTTTTTTTTTGAAAAAACCATAAATAGAAATACAACTTAAAAGAAATTAAGAGACACTAAAAATTTTATCTTGCTGGATAGTCGTAACCACCAGATCAGGAAGAACTTCAAATATCTAGAGGGTAGTTTGCCAAGAAAGATTAATCTTTGCCAATTGGTTTGTAATTAAATTATGCTCTCTAGGAACATACTTAATTTCCCACTGATCTTCAGTATGCAAAATTCGTTTGATTAGATAGTTATTTATTTATGGTATGTTTGAACTAATTTTGTGTTTTAAATGGTTTGGTGTAGCAATTAATTCAATTTTAAATTAAGAAATAGATAATTGCATACATCTATTCATGCTGTCCCTAAAGGAGACCTAAATTTAAGATTGTGGGATTTTATGACGAATTTATTCTTTTTAGGGATAATTATGATAATTCCTTGAACCGAATTAATGGATTTTTTCTTTTTTATTTTTAAAAATATTATAAGTTTTATTTTTTTAAAATATAAGAAAATTAAATTTCCTTTTTCTATATTTGCCACATCATTAACTAACGGCAAATTAAACAAAAACTAATGTAAATTGGAACAAAGTTAATGGAGGAATCAAAAATTTTAAATTAAAATCACAAAAATCTCAAAATTAAAATATAGGAACATAATTTTAAATTTTAAAAGACTATAATAACAACTAATAATAAATAACATAAATTTCTTTTAACATTAAAAATATTATCCTATATAATTATGTAATTTTGAAAGCTTAAAAATACAAAAAGGGTATGAATTAGTGTTTAGTAAATCTCAAGTAAAAAGTTAAAAAAGATTAGAAATTAATGGACATAAATATTTATAATGGTTGAGCGTCATTTACATTATTTAATTTAATTTCTAGGAAAAAAATTATAAAAATTAAAAAATTAAAAATATGTCCATCATTAGCACCGCCCTTGCCGCCAAACTCTCCCGTGTTGGTATGGGCTCGACTCCAGGGACGCCACCACATGCGGCTCCTTAGCGTCCACGTACGCAGCCTTAGACTTCCTTGGTTGCCCATAGCCCCGTCTTGGCATTGTTATTTATGGTGGAGTTTGTACTGCTAAAAACGTTGTTCAGGGCAGCAATGTAATCGATTTGGGCAAAGCAATTATGCTGGTTACATTGCTTTTACTACATTTGCAGTGGATGGTGTGAATTTAATCTAATATAATAGGAAAGTGGAAAAATAGATTCATCTACTCTAATTTAAACTTGTTAATTTTTTTTAGCGTATTGAATTCTGGATTGACAGTTACCAATAATTGAAAACTTAAAGCATGATAAATTGTTAATTGATGATGGGTAATTTCAAAAGCAGAATTAGAGAAGATTGAATCAATATAGTATTATTGGAATTGAATTTAAGCTAATTTAATTTGTTACAAATTTATTAAATGAATGTTTATCATTATTTATTTGTATTTATTATTTTCATTGAATCTATTAAATAAAATAATAATCATAATTTCGTCTATTCAACTTCCTTAAATTATATTTAAAAAACTAATTACAAGGACGTAGAATATTGTTTCCTAAAAATTTGTGGTCACATTTGTTAAGTTTACTAAATCAGTATATTTGTTTTTAAAATGATTACATCAATTTTTGTAATAAAATTTATATTTAATTTCAAATTAAAGATTATATAATTATTTTATATTCATATTATACTTTAATTTTTTTATTCATTCATATTTAAAATTTTATATTTATAAAATTATTAATTTTTTTAACTATATTATAATTTAATAATATCACATATATAATATGTAATCAAAACTAATATATATTATTGTTGTAACATGATATCAACAACGGTGGAGAAAGAAGAGAAGGGATGGTTTCGAGGAAGGCCATTCACCCAAGTCAGGGCCAAGAGCCGAGAAACTCTTCCATGGATGGTACAAAGCACACAAATGGTTGGACACTGATAGAGGTACTCAAGGGCTGGGTTCAAGTCAGGCCTAATTAAGTATGTTATTAATATATTTTATGCTTGCCCAAGCTTAATTTAGCTCGAAATTTGAATCTAAAATTTTGTCAAAGCTCACCCATATTTGTAAAAAATTAACCTAAGTCCATATAGCCCACCCATATTATTTTTTATTATATTTAAAATTTTTTTATTTTATTTTAATATTTAATAATTTTATACATTTTTTATTTATTAAAAATTTTTATATAGTCATTTTATCATTGTTTTAATGTTTACATTAGAGTAGTATTATATATTTAGTATATGCTTATTTTTTTAATGTATTCTAAATTACATAATATATAAAAATAATATAATATAAAGTATTATAAACTTAAAATGGGCTAGGCTCAAGCTTTAAATGTTCAAGTCCGAGTTTGGCTCATATTTTAAACGGGCTTAAATATTTTTTCCAAGCCCATTTTTTGGACCTAATATTTTTGCCTAAATCATTCCAAATTTTGGGCAAGCCTTTAGGCCTAGGCAGATAGTGCGATCCATAAACAGGTCTAAACACTAAACAATCATCTGAATGATATAAGACGAAGGGTTGTCTGCAGGCCTCTTCAATCAGGGCTAGGGTATAACAATTATAATGTCAATTAGTCGGCTTATTAAGTATTTTTTCAAATAATTTTCACACAAGATATTTTTCATGTTCGTTTTATGATTTATAAAAAATAATTCTTTCAAGATTTGTAATTGTGTTACACATTGATGAACATTTGTTTATGATTTGAAAAGTAAATGGCAGAAGATACTCATGGATTTGGAAGGATGGAAGTAGCTAAATTTTCATCTGTGAAGAAAGGGTGATGAGAGGATTAATAATGTGATTAGAAGCATTTAGTTGACTTAAAGAAAGATTTTAGTATTGTCGTAATTAATAATTTCTGGAGATTCTTAAGCTCCGTGTAATCTTCTTCAATTTCCATGTACGTACCGCGTGAACAAACATTATTACCTCTGCTCCACCCTAACGCCTTTTACTAATCAACTACACAAATTAATTTACTATTTACGGGTTTATTTTTGGAGATCAAAATTGTAAAATCACAAAAGTGCTTCAAGAGTTAAAATTTTAGAGTATTCAGGCCTTTTCTACCCTCAAATGTCAAAATATGAAAGGGAGATAGCAGATTTGCAGGAGAGCAGCGTGTTTATTGTGATTCCGTTCAATTTAATGGTGACAGCTAAAGCCCCTTGAGATTGTTTTGTATGATTAGTTAGTTAGAAAACAAGGGAATTGTGGCATATGCCCTCAGATGGCTCAGCCCCATGCTCTGTCTATTCTTTTCTTTTTAATCATCACCCCCCCCGGGCCATATTAATTAGTAGTTGGAAGATACTGACGGTGGTTGTGTGCGAAATTCACCCCTTGAATTTCAGTAAGGGTCAAATGAATTTTACTAATAGCAGGCAATGCCAGTGCCTGAGTTTTGGGTTTATAGGGTGACAGAGTGTCAAAACCACGTTCTGTCTCCTCTCCACAGGAAATGGAACCCATAAGCGCCTCGGTTTGCAACCCTAAACCCACATGCCTTATTATTTACTTTAATCCTTACTGCCAGCTCCAACACCTAAGATTTATTCGCGGATCCAGTCCCCTCTTATCCATCCCCTCGTGCGCCTTACTTCCTTTATATACTACCAATCTCCCCTTTCGCCTTGTCAAACCACACTACTCTTAACACATTCTCGATTCACAATCAAAGATGGTTGGCGTTTTCAGGCGTTCACTTTCTTTTCCAAACAAACCCACTACCCGTCCTTCTAAACCACCCATTTCTCACCACATTAGATCCATCTCTTTTCCATGCCGATCTCATCCCTTAATTTCCCAACTCAGGGATGAAATCACTGCCCTCAAATCATGGTCTTGGAATCCTGATAACCGAACCTCCGCTTGGCTTTGTGATGGTCTGAGCCGCCTAAAGGACGTTCATGATTCTCTGCACGACTTTCTTCAGCTTCCGCAAACACATCAAGTGTTAAGCCATAAGCGTGAATGGGTTGAGAAACTCCTCGAAGATTTCTTGCGTTTCGTTGATGCATATGGGATCTTCCAATCATCGTTCCTCGCACTCAAAGAAGAGCAACTCGCGGCCCGGGTGGCTCTAAGGAGAAAAGACGATTCAAAGATGGCCGTGTATTTGAAAAGTCGGAAAAAGATGGCTAAAGAGATAGCTAAACTCGTATCCTCGATCCCATGCACCGGTCCATACACAATTCCTGGATCAGCTGTGGTGTCTATTGCAGACACTGAACTGACTGGCATTATCAGCGACGTCATCGAGGTGACAGTTTCAGTCTCGGTGGCCCTTTTCAATGGAATATCCATGTCATTTGCGTCAAGAAAATCGTCATGGATGGGGGTGACATCGTCGAAGAAATCAAAGAAAGTCAAGATGGAGGAACGTATAAAAGAATTCCAAGAAATAGGAGAAGCCAACATGTGGGGTTTGAGGAAGAAAGGAGAGGAGGAAGTGAGGATGGTTTTGAAGAGAATGCAAGACTTGGAAGGGTGCATAGCTGATGTTGGAAGTGGGAGTGAAAAAGCATTCAGGAGTTTGATAAACACTAGGGTTTCGCTGCTCAATACTCTCACCAACTAGGAAGCTGGGATCAGAAAGGGAAAAACAAGTCTCACAGACATAATACAAAATAGAGATGTAATTTAATTTTAGTTTGTGTAAACTTCTTCTCTTCTTATGTCTTTTTTCTCCCCAGTAGAAAGGAATTAAAATTGTGAAAATTTAGTGTTCAAAAGTGGTTGCACAGAGACATGTTTTCAATGGTGTACAGTCGGTAACTTTATTATTATTATTATTTTTGTATGAATTGGCGACATCACTTTGTTCTTAATACCAGATTAATTTGTTCCATTGTTTTGTAATTTATTTTTTGTAAATTTATCAGAGACATAAATTTAACATAAAATAGTAACTAAATAAAATTTTTTCAGTGTTTGAAGTATAATTTGAAAATAACAACTAACTTTCCTTTTTCCACTCATCTCCAATTGAAAGATAAATATTATTAAAAAAAGAATTCCAATTTTAGCAATAAAAAAAAAGATAATGCTTAATTTCTTAATTAGGTGTTCCGATTGGAGTTTTATATTAAAATCAAATGGGGGAAAGAGAGAGTTAAGTCATTAGCTTATAATAATAACAAAGGGGAAAAGTTTTTACCTTTTCGAAAAAAGTGGAGAGATAAGACAATTTCACATTATATTCTTATTCAAGTTAGACAATAAAATTATTTGTTATAAATATTGATGTATTTTTGTAGAGCAAGTTTTCTCTAAACTTAATCAAATTTAAATTTTCAAAATAAAATTTATCTCAACCCAATCCAAATTTAAAAAAAAAATTTAATTCAATTAAATTAAAAAATTTATATGAAAATTACATATTTAGAACACAAATTTTTGCTTAAAAATAACAATTTTTAACTTATTTAAATTGTAAAATAATATTTCTATAATGTCTCAAACTGAATTAGTGCCCGAGTGAATCATGACATCAGAAATAATTAGATTAAATTAAGTTAAAATGCATCCGTTATTACTAAAATTAATAATTAATGAAACAATTTTTTTAAAAAGAAAAAAGAAAATCTGGAAAAAATGTGGTAGTGGGGTAGGGTATACACGTTTGAGACATGGAAGAAAAATATAATTTCATTATAGTACATTTAATAATACTAGATGATTTCATTTGATATGATGATTTTAAAAGACAAAAATGGAAAAACAATCATTCCTTCATCGTGAGTTTAGGAATGGTGCAAATAATTAGGGATAGCTTCAATTCAATGATCCCTTCAACTTGACTTAGAATAGAAATTTTGGAGTCTCCACCGCCATTGACAGCAGATTTTAGGTATGTGCTTGGGCACTCTGCAAAAGCAAAAGTATAGAGATAGCCAGCATCTAACTAATTTGTGCACCCTTAGTTGGTGTCTCAATTATCTTGATCTCATTAGCTAATGAGAAGAATGTGCAATTAATTAAACAAATTAAAGAAATATTTTATCACCTTCATCACCTTTGATTTCCTCTAATAATTGTAGTTATTTGGAAGTTGGGAGTTGGAATTTTGATTTGTTTTTTTAATTAAGAAGTTGTTATTTTGCCAGGAAATCATTTCAATAAAGCAAAAGAAAGAAAGTTAAATATGTTTTTGAGTTAGGGACCTCATCTTTCAATTTTTGTAGGATTAAGGTTGTATACTTGTTCATCATTGAAGACCTGAAAAGTGAAAGGTATTAAGATAAAAATAATAATTCTTATATTGTTTTTTTTAATGTAAATTCTAGTAAGTTTTAGTAAGTTTTGGGTATATGTTACACTCTTACAAGGAGAATTCAAGTTCAAATCTTAGAGACAATATTGTTAAGAAAAACAACCACAAATAGGGATGATAAAACATAAGCCGTGTTATAGAAATTCTGAGTTGCTTTGCTATGAATAGAGTAGATTTTTTTATAAAAAAAAAGTAGATGTGTAGTAAGGCGGGGTGGAAATTTCTTTTTGGGACGGTGGATGTAAAATGGCTATGGTAATTGCTTGCCCTAACCCACCTCACTTCACTTCACATTTGTGTATATATATAATTGTTAAAAGAGTAAAAATATAGAAATGTTTTATAGAGAAACACATTTTTATGTTGCCTCTACAAAAAATTAGAAACACTAGAAATAATTAACAAAAAATTAATTGAAGTAGGATGGGGTGGATGCATATAAAGGTGATAGTAGTTTTAAGATTACACATCCATATTGAAGTAGGGCAAGTGATGGGTAAAAGGTGTCAACTATGGAGTATTTTGCAACATTTGTCACCATCACACTCCATCGTCATCCCTAACCATAAACCCCAAAAAATATTAATATCCAACAATGTTGTTTGAATCAAACTAAATCAGCTAGTTAAATCTGTTAAAAGGGTTAAACTCGTTGACTTACAAATTGATATAGATTGGTTGAAAATGTTTTCTCTACTTTTTTTTATATGAAATTTATGATTTTTAAAACGATTGAATAGAAAATTAATGGTATGATCGATTTAATTACCGACTTAGTTCTGAAAACATCTATCTCTATTACTAGTAATAGGGACTAAAATGATACATTGGGTTTCTCTCTTGTAAATAAATAAAAAAAAGTACAGTCTTCTGGGCCTAGTACTTGTAGTCTAACTTTCAATTTTATTTTAAAAATTGAAACCAAAGAAGGCGGACAATCACAGCCCACTAACCAAACTTGGGGTTTCGTTTAGGCCCCAACTTATTTCCAAAAGTCACTCTCACTCTAAAGCCATGATGACAACAAATTTCTTTTCCTTGTGATTTTTGAAGTAGAAAGATTTAAAGTGAAAATAATTGGATTGCTATAATACTTTTGGACCCTATAAAGTATAAAGAAGAAGAGAGTGTAGTCGAGATGTAGGTGAAGTGGGACATCCACATTGCCATTCCTGTTGTGACTCTGAGATTGTGGGATTTAATCCAAACCCGTGACACTTGTGGGATTTACGTCATCATTCAATCCATTTGTTGCTATGATTACAATGTCCAATTCCACTTCTCAAGTGAGACAAATTTTGGTGCTAACTTTATTTTGAGAGAGAGTTAAAAAGGAAAACCGTTGCCCCATGACCCCTAACACCACTACAACCAACATGGGGTCTCCTCCTTTATTTTATTTTATTTACTCATACTCAGCATCACATCCTGTTGATTGAGCCGTTGGGATCTGAAAATGAATGGCACCTGCAATTTCTGGCTACTAATAATCAGAGAAGTAGGAGCCACCCCTGATGTTGAAGGGTAGACCTACACCTATTCCTACACCTACAATCATGTGATTGCAGTAGCAAAATATGCTTCTAAATTTAGTTTTTTGTTGAAATTTTTCTATTTAAGAAGATTTAAAATCTTTAAAATAAAGTGGAGATTAAATTTAAAATCTAAAAAATTATAAAAATTTGAAGTATATTTTATATTTACACGGTCAACAGCTAAAAAGATAGGCTTTCCTAGTTATTAGGATTTTGTTAAAAGCTTGGGCAGGACCATGCCTCCTCCCCTACGCATTTCCCACCTAACCTTTTTAAACTGTCTGTCTGTTGATATCTGGGTGTTTATGTTTTTTTTTTAATTTTTTTTAAAATATGGTTTTTGGTAATTCAAATTTGCAGTTAGATCTATTTTGGTGTTTATATTTTTTTTGTTCATTTTAAAATTTGAATTTGACAATTAAATCTATTTTTAGTTTCTATATTTAGATTTTGTTAAAGATTTGATGATGTGATCAATGTTTTTAAATTGGCCGGTCAAACTTATTGCAACGAGAACCGGTTGGTATATTGGTTCAAACAAAGAGATTGAACCAATTGTATTAGAAACTACACGAAATAGATAAAAATTGAAATTTGGAACAAAAATCGGTAGTTGAAGGGGTTGAACCAATTGTATTAAAAGCTGCTCGAAACAAGTAAAAATCGAAAACTAGGACAAAAATCAATAGTTGAACAGGTTGTACCGATTTGTTTTTTTTTTTAATTTAATGAATTTTTAATTATTATTGGTCTAGCAATTAAACCAAGTAAATCAATTAAATCGAAAACCAATGGTTTGACTGTTCCAACCACTTATTTAACTATTAGAACATTGTATATGATACTCTAAAATTGTACTATATAATCATCTAAAAATTGATATAAATTATTTGATCTTCAAATAACAATATAACGTAATTTTAGAGTATCACATCATTAAACTTTTATATTTTTTAAATTTAAAAATTAAAATAAATCTAAATATCAAATTCATATACCAAAATTAATTAAATATATATAAATACCATAATAAACTACGTTTCAAGTTCAATGATAAAAAATCCATCTCTTTTTAATTACGTAATTAAATGTCCAAAAAGGTCAAAATAAGAGAGAGATAATGTTGAGATGTAAATGCAGGTAGAAGAGTTAGCAGATTCAAATGGGCATGCGAACGTTAAAAGCTTTCTTGGCTTTAGTTTCAGGTTCTGCAAAAAGTATCATTCCCCAGGTCAGGGCTGGTGAAAGGGAATTTTACCCTAATGGGTTAACAGTTTAAACTCCATTTCCACCTAATTGGACACAGTAAAGATTCTGCTGACACCGCACTCCCGTCCTTTTGGTTCGACCAATGGTAAAAAGTTAAATCATCATCATCATTCACGCACAAAAACAACAAAAAATTAAATGCATCATGATTTCCCTTTATGGTTTATTTTCAAATATGAAATTAATACCAGCTTTTGCCTTGTCAAAATCATCATCATCAAATTAAAATGGCCATATTATAGGATTAAGACGTTGCTGAAAAATTGGGTATCATTCATTTGGTCACTTCCGTATTTACTTCACCACTCTAGTCACCCCTTTTTTCACTCCACAATTAATTAAAAAATTATAGGTCAAAAAGCTACTCTGCTCCCTCTCAATTTTTGATATTCAACAAATTGGTCCCTCTTAAAATGGTGGAGTAATTTAATCTCTACCAATTTCGAAAGTGAGCAGCTAAAAATAATTAATTACAATGTTATATTTTTATAATTGGTATAATAACAAATTTAGCTATCAAAGTTTATACTTTCTGTCAATTTAGCATTTGATTTAATTAATTTATCCCATAATATTTACACAGAATATATAAATATCAAGAGCTTACTTTATTATTATACCAATAAAAAATATGTATAATATTTTATCAACATCAAAATTGAAAGGGACTAAAGATGTGTTTTTACCAAAATTATAATTTCAAAACGGTACCTGCAAGGTTTTGTCAAATTGGAAACCATACCACTCTATTTAAATACACCAGAATCGAAGTGAACCTCATCGCCTCCGTAGCAGCCCAAGTCACAACGAAGTGAACCTCATCGCCTTCATTGAATCCGTCGCTGCTCGAGTAACCTTCAAGGCTTGTATCTGGTACTTTTTCTCTTTTCCTTGATATACCAACACAAAATCTAACTCTGAAAGTTTCTTTTTTCCTTCTTTTCTAATATTCATCAATGAAACCAGTTATGCATGCAGTAACCATATTATTGACATTTAGGAAGATAGTAATTTCTAAAAACTAGTATTGAAAGCTAAAAGCCATACCTCCAACATGAATGTTTTGTTAGCTATGGTTTCCATCTTTCTGTCCGGGTACAACTTTGAGACATCGGAGAGAACCCAATTATAGAATTTTTTTTATAACTTAAAATTTATTAATAATATGTTAGTATAAAAAATATTTTGTTAGAAAGTGATTTTAGATACTCTATAGGGCTAGTGTATAAATAAATTTAAAATGATAGTACAATGATTATTAATTAAGTCATAAGTATACTGATTAAACCCTTTCCCTTTTCTAATAAAAAAGATAATTAACAATTTTATTCATCATAATTTTTAATATGATTCATCAGGATATTATTAAAAAAATATCATATATATATACCATTCACTAACAAAATCCATTTAAAAATGCAAATTATACTATTCGCTTAAATAAAAAAAAAACCCAAATTGTAGTGCTTTTCCTTCTTAGATACCTGACTTTTTTTTTTTAATTTATCATTTTAGGTATCTAAACTTATGTTCTGTTGCTATAATTGATTCTTCCGTTATCAAAATTATTGAGTTAATCGTTGCCTGCCATGTGGTATCTAGGATTTTTAAAAAATTTAAAAAAACAATATATATATAATAAAAGCTTAAAATAAAAAAGAAATATAATAATAACCTGAGTAAAAATAAAATAGGAAAACAAAGTTAAGTTCCATCATGTGGGGGTTTGAACTAATTCTAGTTTAGGGATTCTTTTTTTCCGTTAATCGGAGTTTTAGGTCTAGGTTTATACAGTTTTAATAAACCAACATAAAAATTTTCAACCATTAGCTAATCAATCGTATTCTATCACACAAGAAATAATTTCTTATTGTCTTTTGTTATTAAATTACATAAGTGGTTAATAGATTCTCACACGGAAACCTGTTACAATACTTATATGCTTCTAACCTGAATTTTATTAAAAATGGGAGCAAATGGATTAGTTTGGATCAATATGAAATTATTACCCATGAATATTTCATATTTTCTCAAATGCAAATAAGTTTTGGTGTCTACATGGCAGACAACGATTGAGTTAAATTTTTTTTTGTTAAGTAGTTAAATGAGAAAAACACTATAGTTTAAGAGGATTTCATTTTTGTTTAAACCTACTCATATAAATTGAATTATAGGTGGTGTGATAAATGACTTAATATTAAGTATTCCATTGAAATCAATTTTGCATTTTTTGAGTACATATTACAAATTAAGAGGAGATGAAAAGAACTAACAAGAAACTTAATTAATTATATATTTTTAACCATGATTCAAAAATAAATTATATTTTGGATAGATGAACATTGGATTTACTTTTTTATTTTTCTCAATTAGGAAAAAATGTTAATTTTTTAAAATAAAATAAAAAATGCAAATGACGGGGATCAAGAGTGCAAAAAAAATAAATAAAATGAAAGATATTTTGTAAAAATCCCAGTCATAAAAGCGTACAAAATTGGAGTAAAAAAAAGGGATTTCACAGAGCTGTCGCTTTTACCGGAGGAAATGTGAGTTAAATTCTGAAATTTGAATGCTGTCTGTCACTTTTACTTAAATAAAGGCTATTGAAGAAAAACATGCTTTCAGTACCTTCAAAATCTTGGCTTCTTTGATTTTAAACGTTATTTTATTTTGCATGCAGGCGGAGAGGGGTTCTATTCATGGGCTGCGCCGCCTCTAAACTCGACCAACTCCCGGCGGTCTCTTTTTGCCGCGACCGCTGTGACTTCCTCGACTACGCTCTCCGGCAAAGCTACGCCCTTGCTGATGCACACGTGGCATACATGCAATCGCTCAAGACTTTGAGCCCCACTCTTCGGCATTTCTTCGATCAATGTTTCAAATCTACGTCTGGCAATGACTCCACGGTCTCCACCGAGAAACCGCCGAAGCAAGCTTCTCCCCTCTCCTCGCCGGACCGTTCTCTCTCGAGTTCAAACTCAGATTCGCACATTCAGTTCGATACTGATTTGGAAGAGGATGAGGCAGACAAAGATTTCAGTACTTCTTTAAACGAAATACATTCAAGTTATCATAATCATGGCATCCTTACATCCTATTCTTTGCCTAATCCTAATTACCGCGGTAATACCTACCAGAACAGCGAATTCAGTGGTTCAGGCTGGAAAACTCCGCCACCTCCGGCTCCGAAGAGCGCAGCTTGGGATTACTTGAATTTTTTTGAAGAACTTTACGAGAGATACGAGTTGCCTTATACTTCGAGCAAAGCTGCGAAGAACAAAGAAGGATCTAATGGCGATGAAGCACAGCTAGTAAAACAAATTCATGGAGAAGAAAAATCCAGTGCAAATGATAGAAAAGCAAAAGGAGAAGAAAAGCCGAGAGGAGAAACTGTTTCAGTAAAGAAGAAAGTAGATTCAGCGACCGAGAAAGTTGAGAAGACGACTGATTTAAAAGAACCCAAAGTTCAAAACGATAAACAAAGTGTTTCTGAGGTAATGAAAGAATTGCAGGTTCTGTTTGAGAAAGCTTCTGAGTCTGGAAACGAAGTTTTGAAAATGCTCGACACTGGAAAATTTCGTTACCATCACAAAAAATCTGTTTATCAAGGTGAGGTCTTAAAAATTCCCTTAACAAACAGTGGTTTTGGAATTTCAATTGCAAATAGTTTTGATGGATTGTGTGATGTAGGTTCTACCCAGATACTTCATATCATTACTTCAAATTCATCGGAAACAGAGAACTTACTGTCGAAAGACAAGGTTAGTTCAACGGAGAACGATGAGATTGATAATGCACAGAATCTATCTTCCATTCTCAGGAAATTGTGCATGTGGGAGACCAAACTCTATGATGAAGTCAAGGTATGGGTCATGAATCAACGATGCTTTTGATTTTCACTTTACCTTTTTTAACTTTTCCTTCTACTTCATGTTTGAAGGCTGAGGAAAAGCTGCGTATAATTCATGCAAAGACGTGTAGGCAGATGAAAAGCTTGAATCAGAATGGTGCTAATGCTCGTAGAGTTGATTCCACTAGAACTTTGAGAAGGACTGTATCTACTAAGATGAGAGTCGCAGTTCAAGTTATTGACAAGGTAGCAGTTACTATAAATAAGCTAATGGATGAGGAGTTGTGGCCAGAGGTCAATAAACTGATTCACAGGTACATTGTACAATTCCCAATAACACAATGAATTGGTTGAAGAAAGGTGACTAACTGCAATTTACTTTGTTTTTAGATTGTTTAGAATGTGGAAGGTAATACTAGAATGCCATAGCTGTCAGTGCCAAAAGGTTATGGAAGCCAAATGTTTGGATTTCATTGCTCTGAATGATAAGCTTAAAGATTCTCATCTTGAAGTGGCAATGAGACTAAAGCTTCAACTTCAAAACTGGAGTCTTAGTTTCTTTAGTTGGATTGAAGCTCAGAGGGGGTTTGTCAAAGCTTTGAATGGTTGGCTTCGAAGATGTCTCCTATATGAACCTGATAAAGCAACAGATGGAGTGTCACCTTTATCTCCTGTTAGAAACAGAACACCACCAGTGATTGTGATCCTTAACATGTGGTCGGAAGCTATGGATAAAAATAAACTACCGGAGAAGGAAGTGGGTGAGGCGGTACATGGATTGTTAATGAGTGTAAACCAAGTGGTGGAACAGTATAATGCAGATTTGCAGCAAAGGATTATTGCTGATAAGGATATGGAAAGAAAAGTAAAGATGTTAGAAAAAGAGGGGCAAAAGATGCAAAAGTTAATGCAAGCTCAAGTGAAGAAGATGACACGGTTCGCAAGGGAAGAAAGCGATGTCCTTCTACCGAGAGACGCCACGTCTCGTAGTGATATCAGGGATGCTACTAGTTTAGTAAATGGTCTAAAGCAGATTTTCATGGGAATGGAGAAGCTTGCTAACCATTCCAGGCAAGCTTATGAGGAGCTTAATAAATACATGGAAGAGAGCAAGGCCATTCAAGAATACCCTTAAACATCTCATGCTTAATGTGCAATTGCTTAGTTATTATGGAAAATTATTATATTGTGGTATTGGCAGGGGATCTAAAACTGGCTGATTCTGACTTGGTTTACCCTGATGCATGGCTCTGAAAAAACTCATAGCTATTGCCTTTTTGAAGATCAGGTTTTGATTGTATTTTGTCTAAAATTTGCCAATGTGCTCCGGCAAGGTAGCCAATTTCTTATATCGACAGCACTGTATACTAGCCACCATATCATTGATTTCTTATTCCTTTTTACTTTTCATCCTTCCATTGTTTAAGCAAGTCGGTTCGATAATTAGATGAGTAGAATTTAGATTGTTGCAGGGAAGCTAGTTTCTTGATTACTTTTTAAGGTTAAAGCTATACTTGGCAATTAAATCTATTTAGTTAAATTAAATTATCAGTTCATATTCTCCAAACATATTATTCTAAATGTCTTTACTTCTTTAATTTGGAAATTTTAATCTTGCAAAATGATAGTCACTAATTCATAAGTAGATTTTTAGTAAGTAATCTATGAAAACAATAATACTATGTTTGGTTTGCTGTAATGGAATAGAGTTGTAATTTAATAGAGTTGTAATGAGTAATTCAACTGTTTAGTTGAATGAAATGGAATAGAACTGTAATAGTATTCTTATGTTTGGTTCAATAAAATGACGTTGTAATAGCGTAAGGAAAAAAATTGAAATGATTAGAATACCTTAAAAGAATCTACCTATGATTAGAATACCCTTAACAGAATCTACATAAGAATTTATATTATAGGATTATTATTAAAAATAATTTAATCATATTTTAATATAATTATTTAATATAATTTAATAAAAATAAAAATATATAATTTAATATTAAAACATTTCAAATATTTTATTTTTATATTTTCTAAGTCCAAGTTTTCAAAGCCTAATCTAGAATTTTTTTTTTTTGTTATTCAATGTTACATAAAATAACTATTCTTTAGTATCACCAAAAAATAACTATTACGGGAAGACAAATAATACAGAAATAATGATCGTTTCATTAAATGAATATTATGTTCAACCAAACAAAGAAATAATTTTCTAATTAATGAATAAGGGAGAAATGCTATTCTGTTTACCCAGCCAAACATGATGTTAGTTGGCATGGCATTACTGATTGCACATTTAGTGCATTAAATTTTGAAAAAAACCAAAACTTAAAAAAAGTTAATATAGACTAAAATTATAAAAATAAAAAAATCTAAAGCTGATCAATTTAAAGTACAAAAATTAAATGCAAAACTTACATATAAAGTACGAGGACTACTAGCAAAATTTACACCCAATTTTAATTTAATGTTTATAACAGGCCAAGTAATCATCTATTTTTTTAGACAAAAATCTGTAATAGTGTTCCATTTTCAATTTTCATGGCCACATCATAGGTTTTCTCAATTACAGGAAGAAAAAGTATAGATTTTTTTCATTTTTTTCCCTATCTTATGAAAGCATACACAGATGAATCTGAACATTTAAGGGTCATAGTTATACAAGGACTGTATGGGGACTATATAATGTACAATCTAAGAAACATATAGCTCAGCTTTTCCATCAATGAAGAGGCTCATGAACTCTTCTCCATCAACAGTTTCTTTCTCCATCAGAAGTTGAGCAAGCTTGTGGAGAATGTCAATGTGAGTTGTGATTATCTGCTTTGCCCTTGTGTATGCAGTCTCTACTAGATCCCTTACCTCTGCATCCACCACATCTGCTGTTGCCATGGAGTAGTCTTTTTGTGATGACATCTAAGAATGGAATATACGAGTCAGATTATGTTAAACAACCACCCACAGAACCTCGGAGAGGGCACGAGATCATGCAGGCTATAAATACAACATTAGTAAATATTAAATTGAAGAAAAATTTACCTGTTGACCTAAGAAAGGATTGCCACCACCTCCACCAATGGCAACTTGTCCAATCTTTTTGCTGAATCCAAATCTTTCAACCATCTGCCTTGCCACTCGTGAGACTTGCATAAAGTCATTCGATGCTCCTGTTGTCACATTTTCCTCCCCGAAAATTACTTCTTCGGCAATCCTGCACAAGTAATGAGGAGAAAACTCCTTAAGATGATTTGAGTAGAAAGATGCCGCTAGATGTTCTCGCTTTCTACCTATGGTGGCAGATTCCATTCTATCTCATCCAACACTAAAAGGGGCTTACGATTAAGGTTGGGCATTTGCCTCACACAAAATTTTTAAGACAAATAGAACTTGAGAAACTGACCTTCCACCAAGTGCAACAGCCATCTGGTTCTCTAAGTAACTTCGACTGTAGAGACCAGATTCAAGCCTCTCTTCACTCGGAGCAAAAAAGGTAAGGCCACCAGCTTGACCACGAGGAATGATAGAAATCTTAGCTACAGGATCATATTCAGGCATAAGTGCACCAACTAAAGCATGGCCAGCCTCTGCAAACCGAAGTGCATAAAGCAAGTCAAATACCCAGCATCAAATCATAGCTAAAGCAATAACCAGGGAACAAATGCATACCATGATAGGCAACCAATTTCTTCTTCTCATCAGAGACAACAGCATTTTTCTTCTCTGGTCCAGCAATGATCCTCTCCAGAGCATCAGATATTTCATCTTTGCTTATCTCCTTGAGGTCGCGCCTGGCCGCAAGAATGGCAGCTTCATTCATCAGGTTCTGTAAATCAGCTCCGGTGAAACCTGGGGTCCTCCTAGAGATCTTTTCAAAATCAACATCCTTTGCAAGTGCCTTTCCTCTGGAGTGCACCTACAATGAAGTACGGGAAAGCTTAATAGGATTGAAGGCACTAGAAGTTTAGAACAACAAAGGGCCAAGCAAAGGTTGACAATGAAGTTGCAAGCTAATGACAAATTATTTCACTAAATTTCTAATTGAAAGAGAATTGAAATTTCACCATGACATAACAACTCTTAACACTACTTTCCAAGTGCAAGCATTCATATTCCCCACAATATGCCAAATGCATTGAAATAATCAAGTAAGCAATGTGTTGATAAATGACTAACCTGGAGAATCTTCACTCTCCCAGCAACATCAGGCCTATCAACGGTAACCTGCCGGTCAAACCTACCCGGTCGCAACAAAGCGGCATCAAGAACATCCGGTCTGTTGGTTGCTGCCAAAACAATGACACCAGAATTCCCTGAAAATCCATCCATCTCAGTCAACAACTGATTGATTGTCTGCTCTCTCTCATCATTTCCTCCTCCAAGACCAGCTCCTCTCTGTCTCCCAACAGCATCAATCTCATCAATGAAGACGATGCAAGGAGCCTTGGATTTGGCCTTATCGAATAAGTCCCTTACTCTGGATGCACCTACTCCAACGAACAACTCCACAAACTCAGAAGCAGCGCATGAGAAAAACGGAACCCCGGCTTCTCCCGCTACTGCTCTCGCCAATAGAGTCTTTCCAGTACCAGGAGGTCCAACCAATAAACAACCTTTCGGGATTTTAGCTCCTAAAGCTGTGTACTTGTCTGGGTTCTTCAAGAAATCGACAACCTCTTGGAGTTCTAATTTTGCCTGGTCAGCTCCCGCTACGTCGGAGAAGGTAACACCAGTCTCTGGCACTTCCTGGAACTTGGATTTGGATCGTCCAAAATCCATGGGTCCGCCAAGCCCACCGGGGCCACCTGGACCACCTTGAGCCCGACGGAAGAGGAAGAACAATCCAGCGAAAGCAAGGAAAGGGAAAAGCAAATTCCCAATAAAATTGAAAAGCCCATTACCGGAATCACCCTCGGATACCGAAATATCGACGCCATTCATGGCTAAGATGTCGATGAGGTCAGGGTCATTGGGGACAATCACGGTGGCTCTACGGCCATCAACGGCGGTGAGTTGGAGGGCAGAACCGTCTTTGCTGAACCTGACTCTCTCCACTTTCCCCTTCTTGACTGCGTTCAAGAATTCGCTGTACCTCCATTGGCTGCCCTCCGGAAGATCGGAGGATTGAGATTGAGGCTTGGGAGCAGTTAAGAGGAGGTTTTGGGAGAAGGGCGACTGGTTCGATGGGCTTGGCTTCGTAGGCTGGGCTTCAATTACAGGTGGCGGAGTGGGTGGGGCGTTGTCAACGGCTAGTGCTTGTGGGGCTACGGCAGAGAAGAGTAAGGCAGCAAGAGTGGCATGAGATTGGAGGGTTTTAACAGTGTGGCTAGAGTTGGGTTTCTTGTTGAGGATAGATTGAGTAACCTGCAACTTTCTTGTAGTTTTTGGTGTTGGAGGAGACAGTAAAAGTTGAGTACCAAAGAAGTTAGAAGAGAGCAGAGAGTTAGCCATTGATGGCGGTAAATGAGAGGGGAGACAATCAGATCCTCTTACTATGGGATGGTATGGGTATTAATAGGTTGATTGTTGAGTTGGTGTGTGAAATGAAGAATTCAAATGGTGTGGCTAAGTTGAAGTTAGTGATTTGGGAGGCGTAAGAGAGTTGAATTTAAGCAACGCCAAGGAGTTTGATGTCGCTGGGCTTGCGTCTACGTGTTCCTCCTTTTGTCCATCCGTTTTAAATATCTTCTTCCTCACCTCTTCTATCTCTCACATAAAATTCAATGCCTTTTTTTTGTCTTTACATACCTTGTAATTTATTTTCTAATTTCTTTGAGGAAATTGTTGGGACTTCCAGTTGATATACCATTTGCCTAATTGCACACCTACCAACTTACATCATTATATTTAAGTTAATGATTTGGGTTTTTCTTCTCTATTTAAATGCCTCAAGGTTCATGAATGTTAAACCATAATTCTACCGGTCGCCTCATGTCTTGCAGCCATGGAGCACTCGCGTTATATCCATAATTGAGTAAGCTGTAGAGCTGCCCCGGAACTCACGACATGACAGCCAATGCAAGCTTGGAATTATAGAGTTTAACACTTATCCCTTTCTCCTTTATATATATGTATATATATAAGATCAATTTGGGTTGTTTACAAAGCACAGAAAAGAAACACATAAATGGCTGCCTCAACTGGCCATGTTCGTTCAAGCAGTTTGCCAATCAATACTCATCCACTAGTTGTAAGTGTTGAGGAGCAGTTAACCAGATTGAGGGCATCACAACAAGAAACATCCTCGTCCATGAGCAACAGATTGGGAGGTTTAAAAGAATTGTACCACCGAGTTGATGATTTGTTTCAATTACAGTTTCCCAGAGCTCTTTGTATTGAACATTTAGAGGATGTGTTGGATGGATCTATTAGAGTATTGGACGTGTGTGGCACCATTAGAGATGTTTTGTCTCGGATGAGGGAGGGTTTGCAGGGACTTGAATCCTCCCTCAGGCGAAGAACTGGCCGTGAATCCTGCTTGGAAGGTGAAATCAGAGCTTATATGGACACCAGGAAAGAAATGAATAAAATGATCAGAAATTTGAAGGGAATGGACCGGAAATGTAAATCAGTGGTGTTGGACAATGATTCTGAAATGGTGGGTGTGGTGAACATGCTAAGAGAAGCTGAGGAAATTAGCCTTTCAATGTTTGATTCCCTCTTATCTTTTCTTTTGCTTCCAAAGCTAAGATCAAAGCCTACCGGCTGGCCTATTGTTTCAAAATTATTGCACTCGAGGCGTGCTTTGTGCGACCGAATGGAAGCTACTGAAGCCGAGAAACTAGAAGTCGAGTTGAGTCTCTTGAAGTCAAGCAAAGACATCAAACTTGAACAAGTGCAAAAATTATTGAAAGATCTTGAGGCATTTCAAGCTACCATCAAAGAAACAGAAGGGGATTTGGAGTGCATCTTTAGACAACTATTGAAAACCAGAGTTTCCCTTCTCAACATATTAAACCACTAATGACCAACAAAATTTTGTAGCATATGATTTTGATCTCAACTGTACACATATACAGCATAAGAAAAGCAATATATTGGAAATTTTTCATCTCCAATTGCCTCTCTTTTTCTGATTTTTTCTTATTATTAATATTCCCATACAAGGGCTAAAAATCCCAGCCACGCTTGAAATGACCATGGGTTTTATGGATTGGTGAGAAACCGAGTCAATGACCTCTCAGCTAATGGTATGTGCTTATTCATCAAAACCATGCGCATGTACTTCAACTCTATAACGAGCTGTAAAGATTCCATTGCGGCACCACATCGTTTAATTGTTACATGGAGATCTGCGCAATCTTCATGATTATTAGATTACAATGTTGATTGTCTACTGCCAGGAAGCCATGATAGCTTGCCACTCGTGCATTTCATTATTTTATTCCTTAACCAATTCATTTTATGGTGTCGCTCTTATTAATATCCAAACGTACTGTAGTGTAATTTCAGCAACTGTCAACTCAGCTGACTGCTCTTCAACATGACCAATATACGACTCTGTGTTTTCTTATTAGACATTTAGGTGGCAGAGCCTGGCTTTTTGGAATTGATCTCATAATAAAATATTACGCCCCATTGAAGGATGGTCATGATCCCTTGAACATCCTAAAGAGCCAACTTCCAGTATTCATTTCTATCAGATTGTCTTTCACATAATTGACCCTATGCCAGAACCAACATCCTGACTATAAAGAATTGCTCTAATGGCTGTCATGGGAACTAAAGAAAAAAAGATTCCACTTGTTGGAAGATGCTAACCAATGACCGTAATTGGCGCACTGTCCTGTCATGGAACAAGGTTTTTACGAACTAGCAATATTATAGTGTGGGCTGTGGCTTCTACATCTTAATGTCTGGGGGGACAAAGTAGCTAATATCCTAATATGCTACACTGATGAAAGAGATGCCTTCACCTTATATAAAAGCTGCCTCATTGGAATGACTTGATCATCTAACCTTGAATTGTGTGCATCTCAAGAAAAACAGAGAAAAAAATAGAAGCTCCTATTACAACAATGAAAGCTAAATCCCATGCTCGTTCCAACAGCTTGCCATCCGAATCTCACCCTGTTGTAGCCGATCTTGAGGACAAATTGCGCCTGTTAAGAGCCTTGGAAGCAACATCATCTTCTCTATCAAGTCTATGTAAGAACTTGGCTGCTCTAGAGGAGATGTATGAATGTGCTGATAACCTACTTCAGTTGCAAGCCACCCAGAAGGCTTTCTCAAATGAAAGACTACATGATAAATTCGTAGATGATATGTTGGATGGATCTCTTAAGTTATTGGACACATGTAGTTCATCCAAGGATGCTCTTTCTCAGATCAAAGGTTGCGTTCGAGATCTTGAATCGTCCCTCCGCAGGAAGATTCGTTGCAAATCAAGCCTAGTGAATGAGATTAGGGACTACTTCATCTCAAGGAAACAAGTAAATAAATTTGTTTGCAACTGCTTTGGCAACATGAAGAGGATGCAAAAAAGCAACGCGACGCTCGTGGAGAGTGACGATGACTTGGCGGCCATGGTGAATATGCTCAACGAAGTTGAGGCTGTTAGTCTCACAGTGTTCAAGTCCCTATTGTCATTTCTCTACTCCCCAAAATCAAAGTCAGCTGGTTGGTCCTTAGTCTCAAAATTGGTCCAATCCAAGCCCGTATACAAAGAAGATAACATAGATAATGGTTTAGAAGCTCTAATTATTAAGACCAAATCAGGCAAAAAAGAAAGCATTGATATGACTCAAGTGCAGACGACCCTGAAGAATTTGAAGGCCTTTGAATCAGCAATTCAAGAACTTGAAGAGGGATTAGAGTGTGGCTTTAGGTGTTTGATTAAAACTAGAATGTCCCTTCTCAACCTACTCAACCATTAATGAAACTAGTGATATCCAACGACATCCCGGATTTTTTTACAAGGGGGCTTGTCTGCAAATAGCCGTATATTTCTACAGATTGAAAATGTAAATTATGAAGCCAAAGAAGGAATCTTTTCCCCAAAATCTCATCATCATTACTATTATTACTTTTCAAAATTCTTTTATCCTGAAAACTACTGATCAAAAGACATGAAGAGTAGGAAGTGAGAATGAATCATTTTTATGTGTGTGGCACTAAAGTTCAGGATCCAATCTTTAACATTAGCATTAGACATTGCTACCAAGGCCTTGAAAGGAACTGCCATGCCATCCACTATTTCCCCTGTATTCTCAACATTATCCAACAATACGTGCATATAACTTCTAATACAAATTTAAGCTCTAATTCTCCTTTAATTGATTTCATGTATTCTCTGTTAAACCTGTACAAAGCTCTGCTAACATTTGCATTAAATAGAAAGCTTTATATTGAGCTCATGTAGATGAAACAATACAATGAACCCCTATAGCCAAAATTAGTGAATAATGTCATCTTTGCTACAGCAATGGATTCCCAATGCTGTATAAAGTCTAACCTCTTAATTTCAATTTTGAGGTCATGGGCATATGAACTAGCACTGAGTCCCGTATACGGCTATACCTTTGAAAGCTTCAGATTTGGGAAAAGCTTGTAGAAAGTGAGTAAAGGGACCATTGTGATTTTAGAGCAACCAAAACCTAAAACCTCCCCTCTCAAATTTCCAGGAAAAAAATGAGGACCATCCGTGGGCAATAATTGGCATTTTGAGTTCAATTGATCCATAGTTGAAAAACTGAAGGAAAAAAACAAAGTACAATGATCCTGTGGTTATAAAAATGAATTGTTGAGATTGCACTCAGCAAAGTGTCACAAAGTGTTAGCTTTTGGACATTCTCTTTAAAACAACCAAATATAAGGAGCAAAAAAAAAGAGAGTCTTTCATATCTAACTATAAAAATCGAATCAAATCAATAATTAAGATTGATTTTATCGAATTCTAACAACTTTAAATTCTATACATTTTTATCATTTAAAATTTATAATAATTATTCTAGTAAAAATATAATTTACTATAACCTTAACAATTTAATCAGAATTCAAATATATAAGTCTTGAGTCTCTGGAATGATCCTAAAACATGAAAAGTAAAAAGTTTACGCATAAGTTACAACTTCCTTTATGCGAGCCATGACAAAAGCAAGTTGATAAAACTTGTCATGACTGCATAAGAAGAGTGTGGCCTATTGGCGATGGAATTGAGACAATAAATTCTTGAATAGTCATTAAAGTTTTAATGACTTCCTATTTTGATCATTTAATTTTTTTAAATTAATTTAGTAAGCTAGGAAGTGTTCTTCTTTTGTGTTGTATAATAACAATTTTAATTTTACACAATTTATCAATTTATGCTTAATCTAATAGAAGAAATTTACCTTCAATGATTAGATATTAATATTTTCAAATATATATATTTATAAAAAGATTCAAAATACAAAAAATATATAAAAACCAATTTTCCATTTCTATTTGGTCTCTCATTGTTAATGTATGAGATAAGCTAAGTTGTTGTAGTCAGTTACAATTTGGTATATTGTTAATTCTAGCATGTAGATAAGTACCATTCTTGTATAGATTCATTCAAGCAATAATAACAAGTATATTCAGTCAATTCTATTATTGTATTTCTTTTTTATTCTTTTGTATATTTTAACATGGTATCAGTCGCCTAACGATTCTGGATGTTTATTCATGGCAAACTCTACTGATTCTACAGCTGCTAATCATGGCAGTCCTATTCTCTCGGGTGTCTAGTTAGTTCAAACCTTTCCTAGACATGATACGGTGAAATTGGATGAAGAGAATTTCGTTCAATGGCAGCAGCATATTCGGCTAATAATTGAAGGCTATGAGCTTCTCGGTTACCTGGAAGGGACGTTACTTATTTCGCCTCGGTTCATCTTTTCTCTCGACAGCATCCTCACTCCAAATCCGAATGTATCGATCTTCGTTCAGCAAGATAAGCTTCTTGCTTCATGGCTTCTTTCTACTATTAGTTCCTCTTTGCTTTCTGGTTTTACATAGACCAAATCTACCTACGATGTTTGGAGCACGACAACTCGTCTTTTCGTGGCGGTCATTGGCGCAAAGGTCTCTCAGATCATACATGACCTTCATTCCATCAATAAAAGAGCAATGTCAATTAAAGAATATCTCGCGCGAATACAAAATACCTGTGCCCTGCTTGAGGTCTCTGGATCTGTGGTTCCGGAAGCAGAGAAGGTGGAAATCATATTGGCTGGTCTTTCTTCGAAGTTTGATGCCATATTAACGCTAGCATCCTTCTCGACAGAGGCTCTTTTTTTTTCTCAAAAACTTGTTGATGCTTTGTTGAAATTTGAGAGCAGACAATCGCGTGCGGCGACAGAAACATCGATCCATGCAAACCTTGTTAAGACCGCTCTGTCAACCGTGGTGACTGACTCCATGCGCAGAGGTAGTTCATTTTCGTCTCTAGCGCGAGGGCGTGGGTTTCACACTCGTCTACAGTGTCAAATATGCGGTCCTTTTGGACATATGGCGCAGCGGTGCTATTATCGTTTTAATCAGGATTATGGCGGCCCCTCTGCTCCGACTCTGACGTTCTCTGGTTGTGTAGGTCACAGATCTCGCTAGGGAGGTTCTGGTGAAGGCTGGTGCCCACCGGTTCGTGATGGACCACCTGTTATCGCTGGCTCTGAGCCGTACTTTGGGAACCCGATAGCGGCACAAGGCGAATCTCCCTATGGCGCTGCGTGGAGAGGATCGTTTGCTGTTAGGTTTTCAAAACCATATTTTCAATATCAACATGAGGCCGGTCAAAATAGGGTCTTTAGTGCTGGTCTGGGCCTACACCATAATTGTACTGTCCCCTCCTATGATGCCCACGTATAGCAAGATTTGGGCTCCCACTTTCAGCGTGAATTGCCGTGTGAGATAGGCCCTCACTTTGGGCCAGGTGTAGGCCCCCAATTTGGGCCAAGTACTGGTCCTCAATTTGCTCAATCTAGTGGCTCGTGTGTTCAAGGCCGTGCTTATGGGCCATATAATAGGCCAACCCTTTCGGCCCCTAATGTGGGCCCACATTTGAGCCTACCGCTAACTGTGTTGGGCTTAAGACAGATAGAAATCTTTTTGTTCCAAATATGGGGGTCGATGTACTGTGGCGGACCAAACCGAGGGCTCATGTTCACGATATTAATGCTTCACCGTGTGTCGGTTTACCATGTATTCCAGATTTCCATGCCTCTGATTTTTTGACCACATCCGAGTCAAATATTAAAACGACTCAATATGGGTCTAATTTTGATACTGAAGATTCTTACATTCCCCTGCCAGTAGGGACGTTTTCTTGGTGTCTTGATTCTAGGGCCACACATCATGTATGCCGAGAAGCTACTGCTTTGCACGAGTCCACACATACTCAGGTAACTCTCCTCTTCTTATGGGCGATGGGACAGCTACAAAAATATCTTGTGTTGGGGACTCTATTTTACCTACGAGGAGTAAGATTCTTCACTTGTCTATTGTTTTGTGTGTTCCAAATATACGGAAGAATTTATTATCTGTTTCTCAGTTTGCACGTAACAATAACGTATTTTTTAAATTCTATCCAACTTATTGTAATACCCCGAAAATTTTTACAGTAAAATATTGTCCGTGATATAGTAAAATAAGGAAATAAAGTGACAAAAAGGGAAATTTTGAGTTATGTCAATATTGGGAAGTATATTATGATATATTAATTCAAGAAAGGACTAAATTGCAAAGATGAGAAAAGTCTTGTTGCGCAAGAGTAAATACTTAAAATTTAAGGGGTTGAAGTGTAAATATAAAAAATTTGAAGGACTAATGGTGCAAATATTTTAAGGGTGGAATGGTTTAGAAACCAAGAAAAATTGATGAATTAGGACCAAATTGAATAGGTGAAAATTATGTGGGACTAAATCGTAATTTTACCAAATTAAGTGATGACTCAAGGATGGAATTCTAAAAGATCATGAAGGGCAAAACGGTCAATTAAGTAAGAGAGAGAATTCTAGAATGTAATGATTATGTTGATGATATTAATTAATTAGATAAATATTATTTTATTAATATTTTTATGAGATATTTATTATTATATTATTATTTATTTAGTATAAAAGGAAGGAAAGATGAAGAACTATTATCATCTTTCCTTTTCCATGCAAACCAACGTAAGAAAAGAAGAAGAAAAGAAGTTTTCTTTCTTTACAATTTAGTCCTTCCACCAAAAATTCATTATTTTCACCTAAAAATTGAAAGAACTTCCATAACCATCAAGAGAGAAAGATAGCAAGGAGATGATGGGGAGCAAGAATATCATGTTGGATTCAAGAAATAGAAGCTGGAGGAGAGAGAAAAATCAAGTTAAAGATTGAAGCCAATAAGAAAAGGTAAGAACATCAAGATTTCAATATATTTTTAAGTTTAATATTGTTGAAAAAGCATGGAGTTGATGTTGATTTAGAGTTTTCTTATATATGGTCTTATGTTATTGTCATGTTAGTGAAGAGAAAATAAGAGAAAGTGATGAGAAATAGTGTAGAAAAAGAAAATAAGGGTGTTATAAACATGGTAATTAATATCTTGCACTAAAACAGTTCTGGACAGCAGCAGTAGTCTAACTTTGAAAAATCATCAAAAATTGTACAAATCGAGTTATAGGATGAATAAAATACTAAATTAAATCTTATTGAGTATAGTTTCTTATAGAATAAATTATGTAAGAAATGTAATTGTAAATCATGAGATATAAAAAATGTTTTAAGATAAGGTCAGAATAATTTTGGGTTCCCCTGTTCTGACTTTGAAAAATCATCAAAACTTGGATAAAAATAATTATGGGTTTAAATTTATATGTTTAGAATCCTTAATGAGTCTATTTTCAATATAAATAAATGGGAACATCATTTGAATTCTGTACGAGGAGATAATAATTTTTTAGTGAAGATGGGTCAGAACTGTCAGATAGCAGAACAAGAGTAAATTTAATGAATAAACTTTACTTATTGGCTAAACAAAAAATTCTGAAACTTTTATTGTAAGAATATATATGAGTCTAGTTTCAGGTAAAATTAGCGGATCTTAATTTGGAGTTATATATCTCCAGATATAAATAATTTAGTGACTATGACACAGATGGACAGCTTGAATATTCATAAAAGTAAATAATAAATATTATAGATAATATTACTTACAAGTGTGTTATATACATTAAGGATGTGGAATGGAGAGGAGGAGGAGGAAAATATATATGAATATTCAGCCAGCATGGCTAATTTGCATGTTTTAGGCTTAAGGACTAAATTGAATAAAAGTAAAACTTCAAGGGGTAATTTTGTAAAAATGTCAAAGTGACCAAATTGAAGGGAATGAATTGTTTCATTATCTAAATTAATAAATTGAATGAAATTGTCAATTTAAGATCGGGTGAAAATTGGGAAAATGGTAAATTACCAAAATGCCCCTGAATCTTGATAGTTCTGCAAATTCGCCAAGTAAGTTCGTGTAACTTGAATTATATTCTTAAATGCTTGAAATGTATGTTATTGATGTGAATATGATTTGAATGTTCATTGTATGAAAATTAATGAAACATTGATATATTTGATAAAATGGGAAGAAATTCCGGTTGAATGAAAGGAAAATTCGATTGATCTCTGAAAATGAATTGACGGTAAAAAAGATCTAGCCCGGGTGGGTGATCCTATCCTGATATAGCCCTCCCGAAGAATACGTGTAAAACAGATTTAGCTCGGATGGATAATCTGAATTAAGGTCTGAATTTAGCCTGGACTGGTAATTCAGATCCAAGCTCATTAGAGTAATTGCCGTTGCAGGGGATTTAGCTTGGACTGGTAATCCCACTGTAAGGATGAAGTTCGCGGGAGTGTGCTCTCTGATATGAAATGTATAAGATCATGGTTGAAAGATACCATGGCAACGTGATATGAAATGAATAAGATCATGGTTGAAAGATACCATGGCAACGTGACAGAAAATGAGTAAGACCATAGTTGGAAGACACTATGGCATCATATCAAAGATAAATAAGACCGTGGATAGGAGACGCTATGACATCTATTGAACAATTGATTTTCAGGTAATATGTATCAGAAGACGAATGGTTATATGAAATGGTTGTGTGAAATGTTTACAAGAACTGGTTATATGGAAATATATGTACAAGATAGTTGTATGAAATAATTATGAAAATAGATAAACGTAATAAGTATAAGTACATGAAATATAATTTATGTTAAGTTTGATATAAACTATTACCGAAATAAATATACATAAAATATATGGAAATGATGGAGTATGAAATATTGATATAACGAAATGAATGATATATGCTTACGAAGAAACGGTAAGAGCATGATATGTTTCATAACATGTACATATATGATTATCTTTGATATGTTGATATAAGAAAATTATGTAAGTTGAGACTATTATTAAACTCAAGTACGATATGTCGATAAAATAGGTATATCAATGTTGAATTTATATGAAATATGTGCAAGGATACTAACAATGTTGTTGTTTGACGCTTAGACAAGTGCCAAGCTATTGATTGAATGGTAACATGTTTAATTATAAGGAGCGTTGAAATGGTAAGTACTTAGATGAAAATATAATTTAAGATTTTGCGAATTTTTTTTCTATGATCCCGATTTAATTCCGGTTGGTTTCTAATGTGTGTTTTGGGTTTTGAGGGCCCAATAGAGAGGCGTTATGATTATTTTCAAAATATGAATAATAAATGACTCAGAATTGTCTGAAAATGTTCAGTAAACTCTGGTAATGCTGCGTACCTTATTCTGGCAATGGATACGGGTAGGGGGTGTTACACTTATTGTGTAGTCAAGGACATCATGACTCAGGAAATCTTGCTACGGGGCCACACACGTGACGGTCTCTATTATTTTTCGCCGGTCCCTTCTGCTCAGTCTATTGCTGCTCCATCAGCTCATAACACTAGTCTTCATGTTCATAATAATGGTGATAATGTTTTCGCCTTGTGGCACCAACGGCTCAGTCATTCATCTGCCTCTACTGTTAAAAATGTTCTTGATAAGTGCAAAGTTGTTTCTAATAAATTGTATCTTGATAATGTTTGTGTTGTATGTTAAAAGGGAAAATATCATAAACTACCTTTTTTCAAACTCTTCTACTGAATATAAATAAATTTTTGATTTGGTTACCTCTAATTTGCGGGGACCGGCTTTGGTTGCATGTGGTACTAATCTGTATTATGTTTCATTTATTGACATGCGTAGTCGATTTACATGGGTGTATCTAATTCAACATAAGTCTCAAGTAATCGAATGTTTCATTCAGTTTCAAAAGATGCTCAAGACTCAATTTGGGAAGGACATTAAGAGGTTTCAAAGTGATTGGGATGGTAAGTATTGTGCATTCACATCTGTTCTGGCTAAGCTTGGGATTCTACATCGTCTATCCTATCCTCATACTTTTGATCAAAACAGAATTGCTGAGCCAAAACATCGACACATTGTTGAGACTAGTCTCACTCTTCTAGCCCGTGCCAATTTGCCCATGAACTACTAGGGCTTTGCTTTTTGTATTGCAGTTCATCTCATCAATCGTCTACCTACTCCTGTTTTGAAAGGTCAGTCTCTCTATCAAGTGCTTTATGGTTGTGAACCTACTTATGATCACTTACGGGTGTTTGGTTGCTGTTGTTTCCTGTATCTACGACCGTTCACGAGTCACAAGTTAGGGTTTCGGTCTCAGCCTTGTACATTTTTGGGGTATAGTTCTCAGCATAAAGGTTATCATTATCTTACACCAGATGGTAAAGTTATTGTTTATCATCATGTTGTATTTGATGAACGATGCTTTTTGTTTTCATCATTTACCGTGGATAATATGAACGCCAGCTTATGTGTCTCCACATATGTCCCTCTTATTCGTTCTATTGTATCTCATCATTCTACCATAGTCGAGAGTCCCACTAGTGTTCATTTACCCGCTCATCAGCCTACTCCTCAATATAGTCCTATACCGGAATACTTGTTGGCTGAGCTAAGGACTGGTCATGAAGATCCCCAGTCTCTACCATCGACTACCGAAAGTAGTCTGTTTACTCCAATCTTAGTTACCTTACCTTCACCGTCTGTTCCATTAAAGAATACTCATAATATGATTACTCAATCCAATGCTGGAATTTTTAAACCCAAGGCTCTATTGTTGAAGCTGTTACCTATGAACCATGCACTGTTGAGGAAGCTCTTGCTAATCTAGCATGGAAACCAGCTGTTCAAGCTGAATTTGATGCTTTCATTGCTAACTCCACTTGGGAACTTGTTCCTATGCCTCATAGACGCAAGGTAATAGGATGTAAGTGGCTCTTCAAAATAAAAATAAAAATTTAGATGGGACTATTGCTCAGCGTAAGGCTCGGTTGACTGTAAAAGGGTGTTCACAAGTTCCTGGATGTGATTTCAAGGAAACGTTCAGTCTAGTGGTCAAGCCTGCTATTATTCGGACCATTCTCTTAGTTGCTGTCTTTCGCGGTTCGTAGATACGTCAGGTCAATGTCAGCAATGCCTTCTTAAATGGTGATCTCACTGACAAGGTATTCATGCAACAATCTCCAAGTTATGTTTAGTTCAATGCAAATGGTGAGCAATTGGTGTATCGTCTAACGAAAGCCCTATACGGGTTACGTCAAGCTCCTCGCACCTGGTTTGACAAATGGAAGAAGTTTCTTGTTTCTATTGGATTTCTCTTATCCAAGTCTGATGCATCTCTGTTTATTCGTGTAACGACTGAGTCCGTCCTCTATGTTCTAGTCTATATAGATGATATTATTATTACAGGGAGTATGGCTACTAGTATAACTAGTTTTATTTAGTTAGATAAATAATTTTCACTTAAGGATATGGGGGACCTGCATTACTTCTTAGGTATTGAAGTTACTTGATCACCTTCTGGAAGTCTTCATTTATGCCAGCGCAAGTACATCAAGAATCTACTTGACAGAAGTAGTTTGACTAATGCAAAAAGTGTTCACACACCAATGATCAATTCGTTAGCCCTGTCTAAAGATAAGGGTGATCGTCTTGCTGGCCCTACAGAATATCAAAGTATTGCTGGTGCGCTTTAGTATGTGGTTCTAACCCGATCGAATATTTCTTATGCTGTAAATCTTGTATGTCAGTTCATGCATGCACCCACTTCAATACATTTGGTGACTTTAAAATGAATCTTACGATATTTGTGTGGGACCATAGATCATGGGTTGATTTTTCATCCATTTGATCGACTATCTCTCATTGGTTATGCTGATGCCAACTGGGGATTGAATTTTGATGATCATCGCTCTACAACTGGATATTGTGTATATTTTAGCCACACGCCTGTTTCTTGGTGTTCGAAAAAGCAACAGATTGTTTCTCAATCAACAGCTGAGGCTTAGTATCAAATTTTGGCTGCAACCACTAGTGATGTTATGTGGTTAGTGTCTCTGTTGACCGAGCTTCAAATATCACCTATCGATTTGCCTAATATTTGGTGTGATAATTTTGGTGCAGTAGCAATTGCTGCAAATCCGGTCTTACATTCCAAGTTCAAATATGTTGAGCTTGATCTATTTTTTGTCCGTGAAAAAGTCACTCAAGGTTTTCTTGCCGTTGGAGAAGTTCCAGCTTGTGACTAGGTCATTGACATTTTTACAAAACCCTTGTCCGTCTCTTTGTTTACTCGGTTTCGAAATTTGCTTCGGGTTTTACCAATTGAAAAGTTGGGTGAATGTTAATGTATGAGATAAGCTAGGTTGTTGTAGTCAGTTACAATTTGGTATATTATTAGTTCTAGTGGTTAACATCAGTTATCAATTTCTCATGTATATAAGTACCATTCTTGTACAGATTCATTCAAGCAATAATCACAAGTATATTCAATCAATTCTATTCTTATATTTCTTTTTCATTCTTTTGTATATTTTAACACTCATTTTTCCATTTCCTTTTCCTTTTTTTCCTTCTGCTCCTAAAAGACACTACGGCTTTCAACATTTGTGTTCCAAGTCTGAATTGAAATCGTAGAAGATGTGGGAGTGGTATTCTCTAAGTTGGATTCTGCCTCTCTTATTATGGTTACCTTGGGGTAGCAATTGAAGTATTCCCTCTTTAGAACTTTAGCATTAAAAAGAGGGTAAATCAAAAAGGGGTAAAATTTCAAGAAATCCTTATTTGTCTTGTTGTCAAAGAAAATTTCTCAAAACTCAAATCGACAATATCTGGTGTAGGTGGTGTGTTGGGTCATCCACTGCCTGATTCACCGACATAAAAGCAACATAGTTTTAAAGTTTTAAATCAAAAGGTTGTGGTAATGGTGGTAGATCCAATTCAGAGTTTTGAAGATTTGGGATATGTGAGGAAAAGAGAATATGAACTATAGAATAAATTACTCAACCATTAAACCCAAATTTCATAAAAAGAAAAATCAAAGGATTAAACGAGTAGGAAAGAAAATGGAGTAGAGAGAAAATAATATTATATTAAATAATAATTTAATTTAATTTTTATTTAATATTAAATTTAAAATTTTTATTTAATTAAAAATGAAAGGTGTCACGATATCATTCACAAAGAGAATCTTTTTATATAAAAATAGAAAATATATATTATAGATATTAACAAATATTCAATTCATTTTTTTTGTATTTTTTTATATTTTGTAGTATATAATTGTTTTTATATTAGTTTTGATTTTTTTATAATTATATATATTTTAAATTTTTTAGAATTAAGACAAAATCGACAGAATATGTAAATATTGAGAGATAAATTCGTTGTTGAACTTTTTAGAATTAGAACCAAATTGATGGATTGTGTAAATTATTATTATTCCACCCAAAAGAAGGCCATGTATGGAACATGACTATAAGTTTGTCTAACTTGTTGATTAGACCTAGGGCTTTAGACGACTATAAAAATTAAAAAGGACAACTATAAAAACAAGCAATAAATAATCGAAAAAAAACAAGGAATCCAAATTAAAAATTAGAAACAATTAATGACTTTGAATACAATGAAGAGGCTTTTATATACACTAGATAAGTACATTAAAACTCTTAAATAACTTTAAATACTTAAAATATACAATATTGGGTTCATATATAAATAAAATTAAACCTAAAAATCTAACCCAATGTGATTTAAACTCAAATTAAAAGCTTGAAACTCATAATTTCCGTAATAATCCTGTCCATAAATTATGTTCGCACAATCTTCACTAAAACGGTCATAACTTGAACTTCCGAACTCGTAATATAATAATTAAAAGTGCGTTTTGAAAATAAAAGATAGATCTTTGAACGCTATGGAAACTACTCAACTTAGAAATGCTTGAATGGAATCCAAAAAGTTGTCACAAGTCAATTGATTCTCCAAACTTGAAAATTGGCAACTTATTTAATAAATTTCACCCCATCTGTGCATGTATCACCACGTTAGCATTTATGTTTGGTAACCAAAATTTTTTAACGATAGAGTGGTTAAAAACAGAAGTTAAGCTGACAAAAATAATTAAATTAACAAAAAATGTTAAGTGACCAAAATACGAACAAGTTAAAACTTAAATAATTATCCCATCAATTTAATTCTTATAATGTTAATAATCCCCTTTATCACAACTCCTTTTGCAATTTTCTTATTTATTCTTTTTCGGCTTATTATAACATTTGGTACTTAAACTTGACATTTTTTTTCTAATTTTGTGCATAAAATTTTTTGTCCAATTTGGTACTTTAACTTGACACTTTTTCCTAATATGGTACCTAAACTTTTTTGGGGCTTAATTTGGTACTTGAACTTGGCATTTTTTTCCCTAGTTTGGTACCTAAGCTATTTTTTAGGTTCAATTTGGTACATAAATTTATTAAATGTTATATAAATTACGCAAAAGACTAATGATGTTAATTTTTTTTTGTTATGCTACAAAAATATTGTCAGTATTAAAGAAAATTAATCTTAAAAAATAGGTATTGAGCTATGCTTAACGAATTAATATTAAATAAGAAAAAAATTTAAACAAAAATGAAAAGAAATTCACTATTTTCAATTAATAAAATAATTAATTAAATAAATAACACTAAAAGTAATTAAACATATAAATACAAAAAAAACATATTATTTATCACATATGGGTCATACATTGATTATTTTTGCTACCTCATAAAAAATTAATGTTGTTAGTATATTGGAGTAATTTCTAAACATTTGTCAAGTTCAAATACCAAATCGAACAAAAAAAGAAGATTAGATACCAAATTAGGAAAAAGAGTTAAGTTTAGGTATCAAATTAGACACCAAAAAAGATTAACTACCAACTTTTAAAAAATTGTCAAGTTTAGGTACCAAATTAGGAAGTGTCAAGTTTAGGTACTAAATTAGGAAAAAGTGTCAAGTTTATATACCAAATGTTATATTAAACTTTTTTTTACTTAAAGTAGAGACATTAATATTGTAGCGAGAGTTCTCCCGTGAATTGGAGGTCCAGTAGACCTGTTTATGGGCCGGGCCACTCGAAAAGTGGGAGGATTTGGATAAAAATATAGGCCAGAAAAATGGGTTTAGGCAAAAAAAATAATGGCTGTTAGAAAACGAGTCGAGCCTCGGGTAAGGCTTTTTTTTTGCCTGAGCTCAGTCCGGCCCAAATATACAAAAAAAGAACTGTTGCTTTTTTGTACTGTTCTTGCTTTTTTTATTATTTTTTTTCTATTTTTTTCACTAGTTTGCTAGCATTTCATTACTATGTTGTTACTATTTTGTTGTTATTGTTAGGATATTGTATAACTTTTATTTTATTGTTAATTTTATTACTATTTTAGAGACATTTGATTGTTAAGTTGCACTTATCTTAGTATTATTTAAGTGTATATACTTTTTTAATTTATTTTCAATTTGTTAGGAAATATTTATTTTAATGTTTTTAGTATTTTTTATGTATTATATTTTTAAAAAAATTATGTAAAAAATAATATAATAAAAAATTAATACAGGTAGACAAGGTCGGGCCCGTATTTTAATATTTTTTTATCTGATTCAAGCTTCAACAAAATTTTAAACTCATTTTTTAAGTCAGATCAGGCCCATCCAAACTTAACAAACATACCTAAATTTTTTATTAAATCTAGTCCAACCCGGGATGAACACTTCTAGGGTCCACTGTCGTAAATGTTGATGAGTCACACTTATCATATGGGGATCCATTCCTTCGTCACCCCCATTGAATATCCTCCATCGCATCCTACCAAGACATTCCTTTCACAAAACCAAAAAGTATGTGTTGTCATATGGTATGGATTTGAAAACTATTTTTGTTTGATTTTTTTTCAAAGTTAAATTTTGAATTTAATAATTAGTTTCACATTGAGATTTAATTTAGTAATTATTCTAATATTATAGTTTGAATTTTAGAGTTTTTAAAAAATATTATAAATTAATTTTAAAAAAATCCAAACATTAATGTGAAAATAATTATCGAGTTAAAGACTTAATTTGAAAAAAAAATCAAACCCAAACATAAAAATAATTATAAAATTCGGAATTCAAAAGATGATTTAAACGTTAAGCTTCATAGTAGCATGTAAATGAATGATAACATACCAAACATCAAAATTCAGTAATTATACAATCGTTTGTTTGTTAATTTTAATTAGAGCAACAGCATGTAACCATTTTGGGTGTAAAATCTTATATAAATAAATGATGCAAGTGAAAAAGTTTTGACCTACAATGAGGATATGAAGAGTTGGGACAAGGATTAAGCAGTGGCACCCGACTCAACCTAATCCTATAATATCCTATCGTAACGATAATTATATTAAATATGAATATAACGTCTATATGGGTAATTATATATTATTATTTATTATCATAATATATTAGTATAAATTAAATGTGATCTAATTTAGTTAAAATTTATTAAACTTTAATTATTAAATAAAGTAATGGTTAAATATTTGTAAATACTCTAGTAGTTAATTTTTAATTAATGATAGATTGATTAAAAATAGAGACTAATGTATTAAAGTTATATATTAGGATTATACTTCTCAAATATAATAAGACAAATTTTTTAATTTCCCATCTTAGAAAAGAGAGAATCACATTCTTTTCTAGATTACTTATATGCTAATTTGAAAGATCAAAAACTTAAGATCCGTAAATTTTAAAAAATCGATAAATTTAAGTACGCTTTCGTATCTAATTTTGTTATTAATTTATTCTTAATAATTTAAGATGACCGGTTGATTTATTAAGTTTTATTTCACATTTATAAACAAACTCAATATCCAATCTTGAACGCGATCTTTTTTTTTTTCTGAATATTAATCTAAATGAATAGCATGAGATTTCAAAACCCACAGTGTGGAATTGGAAAATGGAGTCCTCAACGTGCCCTTTCGAGGTTTGTTAAGCCGCCATGATTTTCTTTAGCTATTTTTCAGGCCACTCATCATCATTCCTTGTCAGTATTCTCTCTTGACGGGTAAACCCAGGAAAAGCAAAAGGTAAAAGTGAGGATAACAATTTAAGCAAATAAAAACATATATCGTAGCTTTGCCAAGCTTTTCTTTTATTCCCACCACTCCAGTCCTGATATACTGGAAGTACTACAGTGTATAGACCCCTGTCTTTCCGGTATTCTTTATTCAGCAAAGATTTTCTTTTGGGTCCATGATTTTTGAAGGACTGATTGCACATGAAATTAAACAAGAAGAAAAGCACTCCATTATTGAATCATTACCACCAAACTACAACAATGAAACAAGAGGTTATCTTATCAGCACAGCCAACACTAACAACAGACTCGGAAAAGAGAATAAAAAAGCTGCCTTTTTTTGGTGTTCTTTTCCTTGCTACTTTTACAGAGTAAGCATATGACAATGAAATTACCATCCCCCCCCCCTTGCTACTCATCCGCAGGGTAAACCTAGCCAGTTGAATACTTACATTTGCAGAAAAATCATAGAAAATTAAAAAAGAGAAATTAACAAGCAATTTCAGTTTGCAAAGAAGAGTTGAGCTCCAATTGTTCAGCCTCCCAACTTGCCTTAGCAACAACTCCGTCATGCATTGGCACGTATTCCTATCCCAACAAAAAAGAACATTATCCCAAATTCTTGGAGCAGATATATTAGAATTTATGCTACAAGGAAGCATTGAAAACCCACCTCAAGTTTTTGGACAAGTTCTGTTGCAGAGGGAGCAGAGACGACGATATGACGTTGTGATGGTTTAATAAAGCCATCATCCACGGCTTTGTCCAAGAAGGTCAGCAGATAATTATAATAGCCATCCACGTTAATCAACCCGACCTGAGGTCATGATATGAAACAAAAAGAGAGTTAATTGGTTATTTGGAAAACTGTTACAAGTCAAGAGATTCAGCATCATGATGAGACATGAAATGGCTTTTACAGGTTTGTCGTGGATTCCTAGCTGGGCCCATGTTATGACTTCTAATAACTCTTCAAGGGTTCCATATCCACCTGTTAAGTGATTAATAAAATTACATGGGCAATAGGCATAGTAGTAATAGTATAATTAGGTTTTCATGAGAGAGACCTGGTAAGGCGATGAAACAGTCAGAATGCCGTGCCATTTCAGCTTTCCTTTGGTGCATGTCCGTGACAGGTTTGACCTCTCCTACTGTTTCCCCTGTTATCTGCTGAACCAAACAAAACCATATTTATGCATCACTTCCCAAAGGGACTTAACCAATACAGGAGAGGGTGTAGAGACCACCTCTTTGCTCATCAGAGTTTTGGGGATAATTCTGCGGATAAAATAAAAGAAAATCAACAAATGAATCCAGTAAGTGAAGAAGAAATTAATTAGTCAATATATGCATGTATTGGTTTGGTACCCTAAAACATGACCACCACCTCGGTGGACTTCCTGAGAAACCAAACCCATTAACCCCACACTTCCTCCACCATAAACAAGATCCAACCTCCTAGAGACCTTGAGCCAAGAAATTAAAGGAGGTTTAGTACGTTTTTTGAACAAAACAGAGACAGAAATTAAGAAGGCGGCATTGAAGAATGGAATAATACCAGTTCTTTTCCAAGCTCAAGTGCAGCATCACGGTAGCAGTTTCGCTTACCGGAGCTGCTTCCACAAAACACACAAACCCTTTTGAACCTGCTGGATTTCACTGCTTTATTCTCCTCCATCTCTCCTCTTTTTTTCCCTGCTTTGGGTGTGTATTATTCCTATATGATGGTTTAACTGAAAGGGAAAAGCTATGGAGTATTTACAAAGATTCTTGGGGGCATATCAAAAGGAGGACCCAATACCAAAAGAGGAACATGGAACTACACCATTTATAGCATCTCCCCACAAGTTGTAGTAGTAATGGTTTCGATAATAATCTTGTTACCCGTGGAATCCTGTCGCGCCACGTGGGTATCAAAACCCCGAATGTTTTGCTTTACCAAATTCTCCGACAGGATACTCCTTTTTCTTCCCCCCGCCCCCCTCCCCCCTCATCCATTGGTTACAACTTTTCCTTTTCAACTTTCAAGCCCAACAGCAGAAGTAATAATAGCAAATGATTCAGTTCCAACAAAGACCAAAGGGCAATGTAATGGCTATCTTATTTCATTTTTGGAGTCTTCATTGGCATGCAATATGTATAGAAGCTAATTAAATTGATGCGGCGCAGGGCAGGGCGCTAGCTATATAGATCAGTCCTGCTTGCCTTCGGGCATTGGTAAGTGTTCCCCTGTTCTCAGCACGGCATGCTTGGATCACCATTCCTTTTAAATAGAAAATGGACATCGCCCACTCTAATTTCTAAAAAGTATGTCATTATTTTGTCCTAGCTATACAGTAAAGCCCTGCATGCATGTCAAACAAATGTATAGGCTACCAGATTAACTACGCCTTTTCTTTATTTAATCTTACTGTACGGAGTTTAGATTTTGTGCCTTTTTCAGCGTTAATTTCGACTATGAATGCCAGAATAAGATTTTATTAACACAAATAATGTTAAGAAAAAAAATTTATGCAATTTTTAAAAATTTGAAATTTAGTTCCTATATTTTTATTTTTAGGAATTTAGTTTCTCTACTTTTTATATTTTTAAATTCAATTCCAACTTTTAAACATAGTTTTTTTGTTAAGTTTAGGTTAATTACAAAGTCATTTTTCAATTACATGGCTATTAAGAGAGTATTTTTTTTAATTTAAAAATGTTACGCTAATAAATTTAAAAAAATATATTTAATAGTGTTAATAGTTGGACCTAAATTTTAAAATTTAAAAAGTAGAGAGACTAAATTCTTGGAAGTAAGAGTATAAAAACTAAATTTCAAATTATCAAAAAATACGATGATTTATGATATATTTAAAAAAATTCCCTAAAAACATTTAATTTAGATTTTCTAAAAGTACCAATCAGTACTAATTTATTTAAAAAATAATTAATAATTTTTAAAAACCAAACTATATTACACCAAGTGAAAAAAAATACATAAAAGTTTATTTGGAGAGAATATTCATTGAACTAGTTATAGATGGAGTGATAAAATATTTGCATAATGCCAAGTTTAGTCTATTTGTATCTTTTATCAATTTGACCTTTATTTTATTTTTGAGTTTAATTTAAACCTTAACCTTTTAGAAAATCGAAATTGACCATTAATCTTTTAAAAAGAGTGAAATTGTTTTTTCTTTAACTAAAGTATTAAAATTTTAAATTATTAAACATAGCAGTTCACATAGCAATCCATATGTATTCCACGTTCTCTTTTTCTTTTTCTTTTTTTGAATTTTGATTTTTTTTTGAACATTTTTATAAATTTTAAATTATTTTTTGGAATGGAAAATATGACAAATAGTGCCCTGTTATCATTACGTACACAAACTGTCACATGAGTTGTCATGCCAACATTATTAAAATTTTAATGTTTTAGTCAATATTTTTGTTTTAAAAATGATTTGACTCTTTTTAAAAAGTTAATTGACAAATTTAACTCAAAAAAAGAAGAAGAAGAAATTGACAAAAATATAAACATTAAGAATTAAATTTAGTGTTAATCTAGACTAAATTACTTAAAAAGGCCCATTTCCAAGCATATTTACGGAAATGGGCCGGTTACACCATTATTTATCGGAAAGAGCCACTTTTTGTAAAACATGCCTACGTGGCCACGTTTAAGGGGGAAATTGCCAGGAAAGAGCGCCTCTAAGGGAGCTTTTTTGCCACGTCAGCAAAGCGCTTCTACGTCAACACGTTTTGCTGACGTGGTAAAAAACACTCCCTTGGAGGTGCGCTTTGCTGGCAATTTTTAAACCCCAACGGCTATTTTTTTTTACCATTGAGGGGTCCAACGGTAAAAAAGAGAGTATAAAATCCCCTCTCCTATTATTTCACACATATTTTCTTTACAATTTAGCAAAAAATCTCTACAATTTCTCCCTAAAGCTCTCAGATCTCTCATTAAATTTCTTAAAGCTCTTTATAATTAGTTATTTACTTCAATTTTTTAAATTAGTATTATTTTTTTATAATTTCAAAAATATTTGACCGTGTTAGCAATGGCCGGAGGATTAATTCGTCTTGATCATAAACATATCTCCGTCGAACAAATGAAAATGATAACGGTTTATTTTAAAATTTGAATATTATTTAATATTTTTCATCTATGTAATTTTAATTAATTTGTATTTTATAATTTTTTATAATAGTCTGTAGATCGGGTGTTACAATATTATATTCGTAATATATCTGGTTCGCCATCATCGTTAATAGAAAATTACTTGAGGGAAGCAGGTTTTTGACATGTGGCGACTATAGGTCAAGGGTGCAAGTTGGACCCGAAACTTTTTAGCGCGTTAATAAAGAGGTGGAGACCAGAGACGCACACATTCCATCTTCTATGCAGAGAGTGTACTATCACATTAGAGGACGTCCAGTTACAATTAGGATTGCTGGTGGATGGGGCCGCACTCACTGGGTCTATTCAATCTGCTGATTGGGGAGCCATATGCTACGATCTTTTGGGTGTGATTCTGGACAATATCTACGGAGGTCGGATCGAGATGGGCTGGTTATGAGACACATTCCTAGAGCTGGGGAATGATTTGACTGAAGTAGAAATAATACAATATGCTCAGGCATACATCCTTGAGATGATTAGAGGTTATCTGATGCCGGAATTGTCACGAAACCTTGTACATCTGAGGTGCCTGCTGAAACTTGTTGATTTTAGAGCAGTTGGTGAACTTAGTTGGGGGTTTGCCGTGTTGGCAATATTGTACTGGAAGATGTGCAGGGCGACACCACCAAATAAAGCCAAAATTGGAGGTTGTCTATTACTACTACAATCATGGGCTCGGTTTCGCTTTCTATTTTTACGTCATCGAGTAATCACCCATATACATTCCTACTAATAACGAGGTAAAATTTTTATTTGATTTTACAATTATTCCATAGATTTAAAATAAAATTGTATGCTGAAAATTTATTTAATTAGGTGAAACCATTTGCTGAGTTATGTTGGAATACCTACCGCTCTTGAAGATATACGGCTTCTATTAGACCAACAGTCAGAAGCGCAAGTAAGTATTAAATAAAATATATATACATAAAATAGTCGTTTTGTATTTAGTATTTAGTATTTAGTATTATGTATATCAATAATATTTTTATCCCGTCCATATAGTTTCAATGAACACCATACGAGGATCCGACAATACGGGCTGTAATTCCAGAAGAATTCTTTCAAAATTCGAACATTTGACATGTGAAGGTCCTATTGGTCAATTATGCTACTGTCGAAATGCACCAGATGAATAGAGTGTTGCGACAATTTGGATTTCGACAATCGATTCTTGAGGAACCTGAGGTGTTCGATGACCAGCACAAAATCGACTTACAGCTAAAGAATACGGATTGGCTGGTATTCTGGTCAGAATATATTGAATTTTGAGAAAATCAGTATGATCATATACCTGATCGTGAACCGATCATTATCCCAGAGTTAGTGTATACCCCGGATTACATGCCATATTTACTGTCGGAAGATCAGAGGCATCGACAAATCCGTGTGGAAAGGGAATAACGGGGCCCTTTAAATCCAAAGAGAATGGATGATAGCACGGGCCATAACAGCACCTACACAATCACTGAGCCCATCAACAGCATCGCCCACACAATCACTGAGCCCAATGCCTAAACCGACGACACCCACATCACTGCCTCTTCAGATTATGCCAGGTGCGCATCATAGCCCTTATATGTATCCTAACCCTTATATATTTCATTTTGGAATGCATGACTTGGTGCATCTCCTTTCCCGATGACTCTGACTCAATCGATGATATATAAGCCATCGTCACCACAGGGATCACACGAGGCACCATCCCCGAGCTTATCTCATTACACTCCCTATTGCCTTATGGGATTCAAACACCTCTACCGTAAGTGATGCAAACACTTCCACATTCTTTATTCTACCAAAGTAGGTTATCATCCCAACACCCACAACCGAAGCAATCACAACCCCCGTCGAGCAACCACAACCTCCGTCGAAGCAACCAATAAGGAATCTAGTACGTAATTGTCATCTACCCCTATGTGGCACTGATTCCGAATATAACACCCCTAACCCTTTTCCGGCATTGGAATAGGATTACGGAGCGTTACCAGTCATTACAGTTTATAACATGAATCATATAAAATTATTCATTATACAGTTCAGTAATTATCTTATTGACCTTTTAATGGACATTTGAGGCCCAAAGAAGATGTTTGAAACAAATCAGAACTCGATCAAAAGCTTATAAATTTTTCGTAAAATTTTTAAAATTTATCTTAAGAACAGTACCCACACGCCTGTGTGGTTTAGGGGACATGCTAGTGTCCTTTACCCGTGTAACTCTTTGACTTGTTACTCATGAACAAATTAGTTTCACATGGCCAAGACACACACTCGTGTACTTAGTCCGTGTGGAATTATTTTCAATTCGAATCTAGTGTAATTTTCGCACGGCCAGACACATGCCCGTGTGTTGTGACCGTGTACTTCACACGGCTATGACACAGGCCCTTGTCTCTGCCCGTGTAGCCATACTTGAGTATTCTGTTTACAATATTTAAGATGCTGGGGACATACGGCCTATTCACATACCCGTGTATAAGCTGTGTGTCTCACACGGTCTAATCATACGCCCGTGTGTTAGGCCGTGTGGATTCAAAATGAGCCTTATAGTTTAAGTTTACCAACCTTGCAAACCTTGAATAACAAGCAACTTAAAATCCAATCCTTCAACCAATCCAAAACATGATTAAATGCATCTAAAACATGTCAAAATTGTCAATATAGTGATCTAACTCATATACTTTTATAGATATCTAATATAAATTTTCTAACTCAGTGGTATTTCTATAAACCAACACTTAATTCAATTATTAACTCAAATGTATTTAAACTATAAGATTTCTATTTCATGGCAATAACTATATTTACAACTTATTCTCAAAGAAATATTCAATTCAATTCAATATCAATCAATATCAGTTAGTTGTTCAATATAGTAGTACAGTCATTTAGTAGTTCAGTACAGTAGTTTACCCTTATTAACATAACTCAGACCTAGATGGATACACGGATCCAACCGACACACCAGTACGTCACTCAATGCCTTATCGGCTTTACCGAAGTAAATAGTAGTAGTACGATACTTAGTACCTCATCGGATTAAACCAAAGTAACAGTAACAGTATGACATACATGGTGCCTCATCGACTCAAAGTCGAAGTAACAGTACGACACTTACAGTACCTCCTCGACTCAAGGTCGAATTATCCCTGAACACTTCCAATCCTATGGCATGCCAATTATATCCGACTTAGCCCGACATTGTTAATAGGGTATTCAATTCACTTTCAATTTTCAGATAACAGCCAGTTCACACTTCAATTCAATATTCGCAACTTATTTCGATTCAATACAAAAATTGCAATTCTTACCTCTATCTCACTTACCATACACATTAAATAATAAAAGCAATAATTAATTTTTAAGTTCGGTTTATAGAAATACAAACCGTAATTCTCGAATTACTCTTCGTCAACCTTCTCTTTTCCTTTCTTTGCCGATGTCTCCGGTACTACGTTAGTTACGGAAATTAAACAATTAAAAATTATCAATATACGTTTCAGATTATACATTTCAATTTCTATTCAACTTTTGCCTTAATTTCCAATTTAGTATTAACTAGATTTATCTACTTTCCTAACTCAATTCATACTTCATTTTTATTCAATTTCCTATCATATTCACTCTAACCATCAAATATTCATAGTAAAACCTTAATCTCAAGTTTCTTTCAATTTAGTCCCTCAAACATAATACTTATGGCTTCTTTTACAATTTAATCCCTTAATCAATTCTAAATTGAAATTCATTCAGTTAAATCCCTAATTCAACAATTTGTTCAACATGTATCATGCTTAAAAACCTATGAACTTTCAAAGTATCAACTTAATTTCATCAAAACCTTGTTCTAAAGCTTCTATAATATCAAAATTAAGTAAAAAAGACTTAATTGACTTACCAATTAAAATTTAAAGCTTCAAATCCCTAATTTTCCCTTTCTTTTTCTTTCCTTCTTTCTTTCCCCAATTTTCGTTCCATCTTCTGTTCCTTTTTCTATTTTGTTTCTTTATTTCCTTTTATTTATTTTATGTTTTATTATATTATATTATTATATTATATACTTAAATACTAAGTATAAATATATGTATATTATACATACACATGGAACCTTATTTTTCCACACATTTGTCACTATTTCCTTTATGGCTTTATTTACTAATTTAGTTCCTTCACTTTTCTTTAGTCTATAATTAAATTTTTACACTATATTCAATCTAGTCTTTTTACTAAATCAAACTTAATTCAAGCTAATTCACTTAACCAAAATCTAATTAATCACTTAATTAACATTTGTAAATATTTCTAATAAATATTTACGAACTCGATTTTCGAAAATAGTAAGCCAAAAACACGATTTTTTATACCCATAAATTTCGGGTCATTATACCGACTAGCATATACATTGATTTTTTAAAATATATTTGTAGAAACTGTTTCTATATTGTTTCATTTAATTAAAAAAAGTTATTTTTAATATTTTAATAGTGAATTAATTTTATATTTTGAATAAAATATAAGTTCTTTTGAATAAGGCTGAATAGAAATAATGTAACATCGTTTCATAACAGTAATTATCAACTATTTTGGTTTGAACATGATCGAATTGTATGACTTGGGTTCTTACAATATCCACACAACTTCTGTTGGTTCGTTCTTTCCCGGATATCCATATTATTACGTATTCTACTCGAGGAAGGTCGACCTTTTGGTTTGCGACGCAATTCTCTATCCAGTAACAACTTAAATAGAGCAAGCGATATAGACGACCACTTACGTTCATCTGGGACCGGTGGGAATACGTGTCTCTACACATTGTACATGTTTTCTATTTTGTACACTTCATCGACATATCCCATGGGATTCAAACAGAGATTCTAACAAGCTGCAATTGCATGAGCGCATGGATAACAAAATGAGTCAAACGTCCCACAGTCGTAAGTCATATTTATTAGGTGTACATGATATTGCCCACCGGTAATACATTGGCTCGGTCTGTCAAACTCTGTCACATAAAACCATAGGTTGTTGCGATCGTGACACATAGTGTGCATCGTGTTGGTTTGCGCATTCGCCTTGTTAATTTCTTGTAATACCTTTTGCAACAACACATGGCCTCCCTGCATTTGGCCTTTATAACATGATGCTCGCTTTGGAATTAGTACCGCCGAACGAAAATATGTTTCTTACACAACTGAGGTTATCGGCAAATGACATGTTCCTTTTAGAACAAAATTTATGCATTCAGCCAGATTTGTGGTCATATGACTATATCGTAGACCGCTGTCGTATACTTGTGTCCACTATTCGAAAGGCATGTTACAGAGGTAGCCTGCGCCTTGATCGTTAACTGAACTCAAATTCCCCAACATATCATGAAAACGATCCTTATTGATCTCGTACCCTGCCAATATAAGTTGATAGCGAAAATTACATACTAATATTCCATTCAGAATAAATTGAATATTACAACCAAAAGTATTAATAGAAATTAAATACCCATGTTGGTCACTTGCTTTTGTTCAGTCGTAGATTGATATTACCCATAGTAGTTGGACGCAACATGCCTTAGACAATACCAACAGTGTGTGCAATCCCATAGGCTTCCATGTCGCTCAATTGCGGCTAGTATTCCAGTACCCTGATCCAATATAACACAAATATTAGGTTGGGGGCATACATGCCTCCTTAACCTAGAAAGAAAGAAATCCCAGTCATTAGTTGACTCCCTCGGTGTTATTATAAATGCAATTGAAAGGATTCTCCCCCCACCATCCTATGCCATAGCTAGCAATAGCCAATAGGTGTATCTACCATACATAAAGGTACCGTCAATTTGTACCAATGGCTTGTAGTACACAAATGCGTCTCGACATTGCTTAAAGCTCCAGAAAAAATGCTTGAACACTTGGCATCCACGAAGCAGTTGATTGTTGTAGTATGCAGGGACCGTTTCAAGGCCTATTATGCAACCTAGGACGTACCTCTCCAGCACTTAACACCACTGCCAAACCTCATTACATAAAACGTCCCACCCACTATGCATCTTTTCTAATGTCTTTTGCTGAGCTATCCAAGCCTTGCGGTAAGAGGGCGTGTACCTTAAATGACTACGAATATTGGAAATTATGCATGACACAGAAGTCCTAAGATCTGCCTTCAACATTGGTAGTATTAAGTTAGCTATCATGCTTGAATCCATCTTGGGATGATCTTGTGAAACACTTGTCAACGAAGTATGTTACATAATGTAACATTAAGTAATAACATTATTATTCAAAACCCTAAACACCCAGTGATACTGTACCGATAACACATATATATGGATCTTTGTACTTTTTTATCTCCCACAAGTCTGTCTTTTTCTTAAAAGAAGCTACGATTTTCCATGAACATGTATCGTCTTGCACTGCACACTTTGCCTCGAACTTCTCAGATTTAGATTTAACCACACTATAGTTAACCCCGTGACTAATGCTATATTGTTTCAAAGCACCAAGAAAACTGTCCTTATTAGAAAACTCTTTACCAACTTCTAAATCACCCGAATCCAATGTCGAACCTGTACGGTCAAGCATTCTGTGTGGTAGATCTGAAAACTCTAACACATCATCTGCCGATATATCGACATTATGCATGTGGGCTGGAGGCAAGTACACCCTGAATTGCGGATCTTATTCTTTTTCTTCATTTGAACCCCCTTCAACGTCTTCAGGTTCAAATGGAACACGCTCTGGTTTAGAAATAATGCAACTTCTACACCATTGAGGCCGGCTCTCGAGGTGGATCCATATCGGACTCATTATCCAACCCATCATCATCTGTAACGTATAAGGTCCCATCGCCGGTGGATATCGTAGAGAGTATATCATCCCTTCTTGTGGATGTTTCGTAATATCCCCAATCAGATGTGGATTGCCAACCATTAGAACTTGATGTCATTCCTCAATACGTATTTCCAGCATCGAACATTGACCCATTGATGTGCATGTCCTATCCACTAACCGAGTGTCGTGCAGGAGTTGTGTTTTCCATACTACCACCAAACATGAGCGCTTCCGTGTTCTGCCTCCCACTGACGGAGTGTCGGCTAGGGGTCGTGTATTCCTCTCGAACAGCAGGTGATGTTGAAGTCGCAAATGTTTTAGTTGGCGATGAAAATTGAACATATAACTTAAGATAGGGTGATCCACTAGAAAGATGAGTCTGCACCATCGCCTCAAAGCTACGAACACCTTTGATATCAAATGAGTCATATGTCACGGGATCAATCGAAGCACAAAATTAATACTTGATAGAAGAAACCCTACTTGGTATCGTTCCGAAGATTTTGCACCTAATTTTTTTACAAAATTCTGTAAAATCTATACTCTGGTTAAAAACCATTCACACTATGTTCTCTGATAAAAAGCAACGTTGTTCTCGGTGTCACGGACCTCGCCATTATAGTAAATAACAACACCAATATGGTCACTTATCTTCAATTTCTATTCTGCTTAGCCTCTCTAATTTTACTTGCTGTAATTTATGCATCCTAAGAATGAAGTTTGCCTCGTTTATAAACTAAGGCCAATCATGAACTACTGTAGAAAAAGAGCGTCTATGTGGGAGCTTTTTTCAAAAATTTTGGTGACATTGCATCCTGCTTGAAGCATTTTTCACACTATTTGTTCAGAAACATCTTCTTAAAAATATTTTTCAGGAACTACTATAGAAAAAGAACGTCCACGTGGGAGCCTTTTTCTATAATTTTGCTGACAGTGTATCCTGCTTGAAGCGTTTTTGACACTATTTATTTAGAAACGTCTTCTCAAAATTATTTTTTCACGAACTACTGTAGAAAAAGAGCGTCCACATAAAAGATTTTTTCTGTAATTTTGTTGATAGTGCATCTTGCTTGAAACGTTTTTGACATTATTTGTTCAGAAACGTCTTCTCAAAATTATTTTTTCAGGGTACAAAATAGTCAATTTTGTTAAAAAAATAAACACAATGTTATTTTTAAAAAATCTAAACCTTAATTTAATTAAATTTAACCCTAAACCCTACACCCTAATTTAATTTATTTAAAACCCTAGAATCCTAATTTACTTAATTTATTTAGAAATCATAAACCCTAATTTAACTTATTTAAAACACTAATTTATTTAACTTATTTAAAAACCCTAAATCTAAAACCCTAATTTATTTAGAACCCTAACTTAATTTATTTAAAACCTTAAAAACCCCAATTTACTTAATTTATTTAACAACCCTAAACCCTAATTTAAATAATTTTTATAAAATAATACTAAATCCTAATTTATTTTTAAAATATACTAAAACTCTAAACCCTAACTTGTTTTAACAAAAACCTAAACACTAAACCCTAACTTATTTTGGTAAAATTTTAACCCTAAAAACCCTAAAAAACCCTAGGGAATAAACATGTAAATATCCTTAACATATAAAAACACGGAGAAAAGCGCCCCCCCAAGGGAGCATTTTTTACCACGTTAGCAAAATGCGTTGACGTGGAAGAGTTTTGCTGACGTGGCAAAAAAATGCTCCCTTGGGGGCGAGCTTTGCCAGCAATTTTCCCCTTAAACGCGGCCATGTATGCGCGTTTTGTAAAAAGTGGTCATTTCTAGTAAATAATGGTGTAATTGGCCCATTTCCATAAATATACTTGGAAATAGGCCTTTTTAAGTAATTTAGTCGTTAATCTAAAATATTTTTATATAAAATTTGATCAACACCAAATTCGATAATTGGTCATTCAATTTCAGTGGCGAATACAAGGGGGGGTTGGCAGTGGCCCTGGCCCCTCTAAATTGGAAAATTTATGTTTAGGTCCTTGAATTTTTCTTAAAATTTTAAATTAATAAAGGTAAAATTGTACTTTGGCCCCCCCTAAAATTATAAAAATTTTATTTAATCCTTTAAAAATTATAAATATATAGACTATAAAAAATTAAAATTTCATTCGGCCCCCCTAAAAATTTGTTCTAGTTTCGCCCCTGTTCAATTTATATATTTTACTTTTTTATTTAAAAGTTTTATACAAAATATTAAAAGATAAAAACACGATTAGAAAAATATTTATTATCTGTTGGATAAAAGGCTTTATAGTTATTTTTTAGTGACACAAGTAAAATTAATGTTATAAACTAAATAAAAATGAACTGATGTAATAAATAGCAAAGGCTTAGATATGAGCTCCCAGGTGAGTTTTTTTATCCATAAAATCTATTTGAGTTTAAATGTTTTAGGAAAATGATGTCAGTGGAGTCGCATTTGTCTATTATTATTATCATCATAAAATTTGACATTAGGCTGTTTTTAATGCCCTCCCCAGCCCTCTTTTTCAAGGCGACTAAACAACATTGCCACAGGTGCATAAGAAAAGATTCGCTTGGTTATTCGTGCGTAAACTCCCCAATATTTAATTTTATCCTTCCACACTTAATTTTTATTTTATCAATGTTATAAAATAAAGAGAGATGGAGACAGTAAAGAATAAAAAAAATATAAAAACAAAAAAAAATACTTTATTGATTAAAAGAGGTGATTACAATACTTCATCGGAGTCTCTATCTATATGCATAAGAATTATAAAAGAAGTAGAGATCTAATTCTAATAACTATTAGAATTTAAAGTACATTAAAACTTTATCTTGATTATGATGGTCATCCACTTAATAAGATATTCATAACACTCCCCCTTGGATGTCCATTGGTAGATAATGTGTCTCGTTAAAACTTTATTAGGAAAAACCCTGCGGGATAAAAACCTAATGAAGGAAAAAGAGTACACGATCTATAATACGTATAATATGCTGTCTCATTAAAAACCTTATCAGGAAAACTCAATGGGACAAAACCTCAGTTAAGGAAAAAAAAGTACAACGCTTATTTACTCCCCTCATGAAAACATAACATAGTTTCTCATATTCTACGTATTCAATCTTGAATATTAGTTTTTCAAATGACTATTTGAATGTATTGTTAAGTATTTATACCACCATTCTTTTGAAAATCATGAATGAGGGAAAATTTTAGGGAAACATATTTTGATCTCTTTAGGAATTTCAACAATAATCATAGCAAACTTTAATCATGATCCTTCTATAAAAATACAAATAGGTATTTTGGATCATTTTATAATCCTCTTTCATCTACTATTGACTAAGTCAAATTTACCACATATGTTCAATTATTTCAATTCATATAAATGAAAAATTTCCCGAGAATTTCAATATGCTTCTAGCATTTTAAATCCTTTAAGATTTTAATATAAACTTTACTATATAGTGATTCTTAAAATGTTGTAACAATATCCATTAGACGCAAGTTAAATCATTTATGAATTGTCAATTTAATAATATATCTAAAGGTTATTGCATCCACCACAAAAGAATATTATATCTTTTCATACTCAATGCCAGGATTTAGCGAAAAAATTCATATTTTTATTCTGCTTTTGCAAAACTACTTTCATTGCACCTTTACTGGCTTTATACATTTAGATATTTGGACTACTAGTCCAAAAACTCCATAAATTCAATTATACTTAAGTTGCATCTTTCCATTTTGATCAATTTATTCTATATTTATATTTCTCAATGAATTTATTCAGGATCTTCCTTTTATTTTATTATAATAATACTGCATGCAAAATCATTGTCGACCACTTCTATTATTCGAGTTCACATTTTTTCGAATTGACATAACTTATCGAGATCTCTTATTTTCATTATTTTAAAATTTAGTTTCAGGTACCTAAATCTCTTCTGAAGTTTTACTTATTAGTTATGTCTTGGGTCTCTTCTGGAGCACCCGTCTCTACTATATGACCATCTAGAATAATTTTCATATTTGAAACCGATCAATCTATTATTTATTCCAATTGATTGTCCTACTGGGACTTTGAATCAAATTAAAATATTAGATGGTACATAACACTTGGTTATTCTCATTAAGTTTGTAAATACATCTAACAGTTAACTTGTAATGAGTTATCTTTATTGAACTTCTGGTTTAATTACTCTCCTCTTAACTCATTACAAGTTATTGTTTCTCTCCCCATGTCACAATTAAATCTCGAATTAATTGCTCAAAAATATTATAAGGAGATTCATATAAATATACATTCCCAATCTCTTATGACCTGTGAGTTGTGGTGGAGCAGTTGAAACATATACTGACATATCCAAAAATTGTAAGATGGGAAATATTTGGCTCTTGACCAAAAATCAATTGTAATGGGGAGTATTTATAATTTATTGGCTTGATGCGTACAACATATATATCAATACAAACATGAAACTCATGCTGAAATAGAAAATTTAGTTTTCACAAGTAATGGTTTAGCTATTAGTTGGAGGGATTTGATAAACAATTCAGCTAAATCATTTTGTCTGTGAACATGAGCTATATGATGTTCAACTTTTATCCCAATTGACATGCAATAATCATTAAAAACTTGGGATGTAAACTCACCAACATTAGCAAGATGAATTGTTTTAATTGCATCATCTGAAATTAATCATTTAAACAAGCAGTCTCACAAATGACAGGTTGTGAGTTGATAATGCATGTGATTATTTTGTAGATCCATTTACAAAAATCATATAATATCAAAACCATCCACATGGTAGATGAATGAGCCTGTATTCATTTCAGAAATGCAAAACATTAAATCTCAACTTTAGCTAGTGAGTTTCTAATAATCAATTTTCATTGAGAACAAACAACAAATGAGAATTTTTTAAATTAAAGAATCTTCTGGTTCTTTAATTGAATGTCCATATGAATTCTCAATTAATTTTCAGATCATTTATGATCCACTGATTGGTCACGCCAAGTAGTAAACGCATTTGTATTAGTAAACTTCTGGTTTACTTTAACATATGTTTTAATTTTACTAAATTGTAACAAATTGATAATTTTATTATCATTCCTCTTAATTTTGTATCCACATATAAGTATTATTGTGACATTTACTACTGGAAATGTCTAAATCAATGCGAATATTATAGTGTCACCAAGTCAACGAAATAAATATAATTTCTAAACAATTATATGCAATATTCGCTTCAGGGAATATGCAAAAATCTTCAAATATCTAAAAAAAATTTGCAACTTCACATAATGAGCTTTAGATAGAATTATCATATTTTATTGCTCATAAATAAATATTTCACAGTCAAATATTTTGCTTCCAACACCTTAAAAAAGATGATGACAAAAGAATATCACAAAGATAATCGCAATCAATTCAATTTAATAACAAGAGTAATCAATAACTCAATCCTCCCTTTTTCTCACCCTTTCAAAATAGATATTTATCTTCATTCACAATCTCAATATAATATCCATTATAAATATCTTTTAAAAGTAATGCATCAACCATCATAAATTTTGTGCTTTTTAGATATTGATATATTAGCTCTTCTAGAGCTTTAAACTAATTTTGTACTATCAAATATTGGAATAATATTTGTTTGTTTTAATGCCAAATAAGATAAATATTTTCTATCTATAATGATAGAATTCATTCCTACATTTTCATATCCTTCCTCAAATAATATTAACAGAAACAAACTATTTGGGCATACGCAACAGAGAATGTACTTTATTGATCAAAAGAGGTGATTATAATGTTTCATCAGAGTCTCTATTTATAGGCATAAGAAGTATAAAAGAAGTAGAGATCTAATTCTAATAACTATTAGAATTTAAAGTACATTAAAACTTTATCTTGATCATAATGGACATCCACTTAATAAGATATTCATAACAATCAATTAATATTCCCCACTTTATGAACATTTTTTAATATATAGATTGGCCCTAAATTTCATAATATTTCTCAAACTGGCCTCTAAACCTTTTTAGATCACCTTGATCCTTCATGTTCGCATCCGTTATATAAATCAGTCTTTATTATTAACACTATTAGTTTTATTAGGCTTAATATATAGATTTGTCTCTAAACTTGATAATTTTTCTCACATTGACCCTTAAACTTTTTCTTTAGGATCACATTGGTCCCTAAAGTTGATATCTGCTACATAGATTGGTCCTTACACTAACATAGTTTATTTTTGAAGAATTTGTTGATAATCTTTAATCATTCTTCAAAAAGTTAAAAAAAAAACTTAAACTTTTGAAAAAATATTTAATTTTTAAGAGATATTATAAGTTATAAAAATTCAAAAACTGAATATATAAAAAATTAAGTTAAAATTTAACCTTTAAAGGCTTGCTCTTTAAATATTCAACTTTTAAAAAATAAAATCTAAAATTATATAACAAATAAAATGAAAAAATATACAAAAAAGATAGTCAAAATTTTTAGAAATTTACAAAAGAATTTAAAAAAATGAAAAATTGATCAAGCGTTGATCGAAGTTAATCGAGCTTGACCAGCATTGAATGATGCTGACAGGGAGTTGACCAACTCCAACCGGTCAATTTTTGTTCCTTTAATGTTTAAAATATCTTTTAATTTTTTAAAATTATATATTTTTCAATTTCTTGTAATTTACTAAAAATTTAACCAATTTTTTTTATTTTGTAAACATATTTATTTTTAAAAATTTTAACTAAATTTGTTATTTTATTTTCAATTTATTTATATTCATTTTTTATTTTCATTTTATATATTCTTTATTTTTATTTCAATTTTATATTTTTTTTATTTTCAATATATATATACATTAATTTTTTTGAAGTTTAATGATTTATATATTTCTTATATTTTTTAAAAAAATTAAAGAAATAAAAATTTTAAGGTTTTTTTTTTAAAAAATAGGAATGTTTAAGATGAACCCACGTGTCAGCTCAATGCATGTCCACATCAACAAAATCAATGTTTAAGATGAACCCACGTGTCAGCTCAATGCATGTCCACATCAACAAAATCTTGAAAAAACAAGCGGAGTTAGTGTAGAGATCAATATGTGTAACATATGCCATCTTTAGGGACCAATATGATCTAAAATAATAAGATTAGGCGTCAGTATATAAAATATTGTCAAATTCAAGAACTAATTTATATATTAAGCCTAAAAAAACAATATAACCTCATTTATGAAGTTTTTTTTAATTATTTCAGCATAATAATAGTTTTTATTTTATATTCTTTATTATTTGAAATAATATTTAATAATAATTTTTATCATTTAATTATTTTTAAAATATATTTTTATCGTAACTAAAGTATCCATGATTAATAGTAGTGACTAATCCTCTCATTACTAGTACTCTATAAAAAGATAAACAATTGACTACAAGATATAATTTATTCCTATAAGTGAAAATAGAACCCTGATCACAAAATTAAGATTATATATATAAATTCCATATAAATCAGTTTATCAAACATGAGAACATGTTTCAAACATCATAAATTTTTTATTTTTTAAGCCCAAAATAATTATATTTATCTATCATTATTTTAAATGTTTTATTGAGGAGTGCAGTTATTAAACTACTATCTCTTTTTTTTTTTACATAACAAAACAATAATAATTAATTAAACTTGTCATTTATATAAAATTGTGGTTGTATTACAAAAATTCTCCGGAGCCGAAGAGAAAGAAGGACATTAGTAATAATTGCTGAAACGACATAGTTTGACAATGTTTGGAAATTGAGGAATTTTTATCCAACGATAAAACAGTTTGTTGGGTTGATGATTTCAACAATCGTAAAAGATGAATTATTTTATAAATTTCAAAAGGATATGAGTTGATTATATTTATTCACATATAATAAAATTCAAATTTACCTGTTCACACGTGTACAACTGATAAAGATAAATAAATTCTACATATTAAAATAAAAATATGTAAAAAAATTATTTGAGTGGTAAATTTAAAATTTTATTAATTCAATTGGTGTGAGTTCATATCCCAACATATGCATATATTTATTGGTTTTTATTAAAATAAAAAGACTAATGTACCTTCAAATAATGTTACTTATTTTAATTACAAAATGATTTTTTCATAATTTTCTTTAATATCTTTGATTTACATAAAAAACCTTCAATCGTTCAATACATATTAATATATACATTATTTTCGATCGATATGATAAAGATATCGAATCGATTCAAAATTTTATATGCATGACAAACACAATTACATTAATAAATTCAAATATTGGATAGTTAAAATATTTATAAGAATAGTATAAAATGACTTTAGTTTTACACCTGTATAAATGGAATTATATTATATCAAATATAAATTCAATTTTCACATAATTTGTGATCTATTGTAAGAAATAATAAATAAGCTAAATCACAAGAAAATTTGACTCAACTTATATATCGTACTTTCATTTTGTTCGATTGACCTGTATAAGCAACAAACAAGTAAAATAGAGAAGATCAAACACATAAATATTTGCATGGAAAACTCCTCTAAAAAAGAGAAAATCCATGAACAAAGGAGGCTTTAACTTTTCATTAAAGGAGTAAATTAACAATAGTACAATATGGAAAAAATAAACTTAAATGTACTAAACGTATATTACCCAAACCTCGAAAATAAAGCATTTACTAAGGAACAAAATTATCTCTATAATTATCATGGAATTCTCACCAAAACTCATATGGACTGTATCTTGTTGCCCTTAATAAAAGCCATTGTTTATTGACATATTAAAACATGGATACAATGTCCCTTAAAATAGACTAAAATTAGAGTTCTAATATGATTATAATATTGCTAGAATAATTAAAACTAGAGTTCTAATATGATTATAATATTCCTAGAATAATTAGAGTTTAATTAAGAAATAAATAGTAAAATTTAACTAGAGAAAGAAAAATTTAGTTGAATTTAGGAACACATCATCACGTCGTTTTCTTCTTATTGAGGCATTGTCTATCGTGTCGTCACAATATCGCCTTATAAATACGAGTTACATTCTTACACATTTATAAAAGATTAAAGAATTGAATTTAATATCAGGTATTATAATTTGGAAAGATTGAAATAATAGTGAACTTTAACAATATGGAATGGATGTATGAAGAAGAAAAATCATGAATGGTGGAGGGGGCTGCCATTTTTATCCATCCATATCGAATTTTAATATGTCCAACAAATCTTCCATGATTTTTCTTCTGAATTTATCTTATTTTCGACCAACTAAATAATGTTCATTTTTTTCTTTTAACCTAATAAAGCAGTAGATTTTTTTTCTTTTTCACTCAGGAATATTGGAATTAGTTTATTTAATAAAATAAATATGTGGAGGAGCCTAAACGCCCTTTTTCTCACTCTGAGCAACATCTAAAGGTGGTGGGTGGGGAAAAGTTGTTTAAAAATAAGCTTTTTGGTCGGTAATGGGGGGCTCTGAATAATTGACAAGTCATAGCTGTAGATAAAAAGTAAAGCTGGAGTTTGATCACCGCAGCAGGCAACCGTCTTTTATGGCCGCCTATAATCCTTACCTTCCTCTCTTAACTTTCTAATCATATTTAATTTATTATATATCATGCTCATTTACTCTTTTTAAGAAAATGATAAATTTCCTATTTTAATCATCTAAATTTTAAATTATATAATAATTAAATTTTAATTTTAATCTTCATATTACACTTCAGATTTGACATTCAGTTTTTATATTTTAACTTTTTGATATTATTTGGTACCTCAATTTTTTACAATATTATTGATTAGCTCAAATAATTTATTTTAATTAAAATATTGATATAATTTTTAAGGTTCTTAATAGTATTAAAATTATTTGTTAAATTCAAATCTATTGTAATGACATTATTTTGTTACATGGCTATTAAGTGATTTTTTTTTAAATTTTAAAATGTTACAACAGTGAATTTAACAGAAGAATTCAACTAAAAATTGGATCTGAATATTTTAAATTTGAAAAATAGAGGGACTAAGTTTCTAAAAATAAAAGTACAAATACTAAATTTCAAGTCTACAAAGAGTATAGAGACTTAAAGTATATTTTAATATTGTAACACCCTTAACTCGTCTCCGTCGCCGAATTAGAGTTACAGAGTATTAGATTACAATTTGGAACATATAAATGCAAATATAAGCAATTATACATATGATCTTATATCATTCAATAAGCCATATAAATCAAGGTAAAAGTACATTTATGGACCTTAAATCGAGCCTATGGGGCCCTAAAAAAATTTGAAACAATTAGGAGTCATTTTGAAACAAAACAGAAAAATTTGGAAAATTTGAAAAATTTTGAAAACAGGGGACAGCCATATGACCAGGTCGTGTGATAGAGCCCAGACCATGTGGCTCAGAACATGGTCGTTTGGCTACTCCACAAGCCCATGTGGCTATTTCACACGCCCGTATACGCAGACCGTGTAACTAATTGCGCCCATGTTAAATAAGGTCACATAGCCGTGTGGCCAGATTGTGTAACTCTCTTTGCCTATGTGGACCAACCTATACTGAAAACAAATAAAACACACGGCCGTGTGAGTAGGCTGTCTGACAGCTTGTGTCTCAACCCGTGTGTACCTTAAAAAGTTAGCAAAACAAGGCACATTTTCATCCAAAACTTAAGTACCAAGCCAAATCAAAACTTCCACGCCTTAAAAACACATTTAACAAACCTAAAATATGCCAAAATATTCATCATAAATGCCTAAACAATGTGTCCTCATTGAAACCACAATTTAAACCCATAAACAAAAGTACATTAATCTATCACAAATTCACTAATCAATTCATCCATTTAAACATTAATTACCAAATCAATATGAGTTATGCCATATATAACCAAAAGATCAATTTTGCAATATAGTTATTAGCACTAAACTTGTATAAGGTTCCATTAGAATACAAGGTACCAAAACATGTCCATACTCTTACAAAACAAACACCCTATTCACATGCCATGATTAATCATAGATTGAGACTTCAAAAACTACCGAAAAGTGATAAAGGTAGGTGCATGCTCTGGTGACCGACCAACACGATCCAATAGTTCAAGATCTACAGAGAAATAGTATCCAACGTAAGTATAAGAAATACTTAATAAGTTACCACAAATTAATTCCTTACTTACTATATTCATTAAGTAGATAAAAGAAAATAATCAATAACTTCAACCTTGTTTCAACGTGATTTGAAAATTCAAAGTCAATAACGTTTAAACATATGGATATTCAGAATTCATAACTTATTATACTTCGTGGAACAAATATGTATCAGATAACTTTTATTATTACGATGGATCTTTGTAAAAGTACTCAATACGTAAGTCCAGAAACATATAATGCTCATAAGAACTAATCGGATACAAATTAGTTGTATTAGGTTACCCTTCCGGGTTAAACCAATGACAGCACAAGTAAACTAGCTTGACCAGAGCTACGTAAACGTATTAAACGACAACGGATAACTAATTCAGGTTGAATCCGAGTCTTATGTTAACTCGAGTCCGCAACACATGCAAGAGCTTGGTCTAGAATATATATTCAAATAGAATTTTCACATATGAAACTTTTACTCGATCCATCAAAATCTTTTTAGAAAATTTATTTCTACTCCTTATAAATCAAATTATTCACTATAATGACGACTCAATATGTATATAGGTACAATAAATATCAAATTATAACCAAAACATCAGTAGAAACTTACCTGGTAAATGATTTAGCTATTAGGGACTAATTAGTAATTTTCCCTTTTCCTCGTACGTCATTCACACGTTGAAATTCTTAATCTAGAATATAATTTAGTTCAATTAAATCCATTCAAACCTTATGAATACTCAATTTATACATTTAATTCATTCTAACCACAATTACAAATTTTACCCTTAAACTTTCACCTTTATACAATTTAGCCATTGATTCAAAAATATACCAAAATAAACATAATCATGCTTAAATCAAATTAGCCGATTCTTCTACTCCCCAAAATAGCCCACACATTACTCTTTTTCAAAATTTTACCTTTAATTTTGTAACTTTATGAATTTAATCCTTAAATATCAAAATCAATAAAATCTACTTTACAAACTATCAATACTTAACTACAAACTCACAAAAGCCAACACCAAACTTCAAATTACTCATGAATTTAACAATGGCACATGACAAAATCTCAAAAACGTAAAAATTACTAAAAAAATAAAACTAAAATCACTTACATGCAAGCTCTTTAAGTGACCGAATGCTCAAGCCCTAACCATGGCGAATTCCTTCTCTAATTTCGGCAAAGACAAGCAAAAATGATGATAGTTTATTTTTTTTCTTTCATTTGTTAATCCTTAAATTTCTTATTTACTTATTCACCCTTAAATAACATATTAATCTAACAATTTTAAAGCCCACAACTGTCCATACGAAAATATTATGGTCAAATTACTAATTAAAGACCTCAAAACAATTTTCTAAAACTATTAAACCCATTTTATAAATAGCAATCAACTTTCTCATTTTTACAACTTAGTCCTTTTTACTTAATTACTCAACTAAATTTCTAAATTTCTAAATAAAATTTGAATAAGACACTATAGAAATTTTATAAGTATTCAATAAATAATAATTCACTGACTTACTAGCCGGAATTGTGGTATCGAAACCACCGTTCTCGACACCATTAAAAAATATGATGTTACAAGTATTCACATATTTACTCTACAATTTGACTCAAAATGTAATTAATAATTCAGGTAATGCGAAACCTGTAGGGTCCATACTAGTTCAGTTTTAATTGTAATTCCTCTATACTTTTTTTAAAGGTTTAATGCACACTATAATCTCTTAACTAAATCATTTTTCTTAATTTGGTTTTAATTTTTTTTTGCTCATTTCAATTTTTAACATTATTAGACTTCTCTATTTTATCCATTGTGATGCGAGTCTCAAGGCACAATTTCAGACCTATAAATGTGACAGGCACACAGTACCTCAAGGCCTAACAACAATGTTAAAGGCTAAGCAAATCAAATCAGGATTCGATCAAAGAAAAGATTTGAGGATGAATCTTTTCAAGGAAAAGGAGAATGATACATGCACGAATGGGGTGAAATTTATTAAATTCCAATTACCAAAGCTGCCAATTTTCAAGCTTAAGAAATCAACAGACTTGCGACGACTTTTTGGATGGGATACTGACATGTCTGGGTTAAGATGTCTTCATGGCGTTTGTGAAGCACTAAATGGATGAGATTGATGTTGTTGAAACTGCTACTCAATCTCAATGGTCTTGTGTACCATATCCTCAAGATCAATGTAGGTTTGAAGGTTAAGAGCATTGGCTATTGAAACATTCAAGTCATCTACGAACCTCACCATGGTAGTCTCGTCATCTTCTTGTAATTTTGCTCTTTGCATAAGCATCTCCATCTCCTTAAAGTACTCATCAACATATCGATTACCTTTGAACACGGTATTGAAGTCTCATTTTGACCTCTCCATACTAATGAGAAGGAACATAATGTTTTTGCATCACTTGTTTCAACTCGTCCCATGTTTCAATTATCTTTTCGTAGTTTATTTTACAATAAATTCCAAGTTGAATCCACCAAATCAATGCATAATTTGAAAATCCAATGGTCGCCAATGGGACTTTTTCCTTTTCTTGGCATTTATAGTAATGAAACATAAGTTCAATTTTTTATTACCACTTACAATATTCTTCAGGATCGTACTTCCCTTGGAATGGTAGAATATTGAACTTTGGTTTAGCTAAAAAATGTTGCCTACGGTCATTATTAACCAAAGTCTCATCATTTGCAAGAGAGACATGTCGAATATTATTTGCACGAAGACGAGGTTGATCAATCTTATCTCACCAATTACGATTTCGATGCTCAATTTTGGTAATTAGACGTTCTAAATTTTTGTTGGTCGTGTCTAGAATAGTTTCACATTGCTGATTATAGTATTGCAAATCAATAGGAAAGCCTGAAAAGAACACAACACTTAAGAAAAGAAAAATTAAGCAAATCTCACTGTTATTCACTTAGAAATAAAAATCAAATTCTCAATGAGATAAGAATTAATATTGTGAGTCTTTTAAAAAGTTTCTATATCAATCAATCAGAATGTATTAGAATCAAACTAACAAAGCAAACCTATTAGCACCATGAGTCCAAAATCGACTAGACATAAAAGAATTCTATTACACGGAGGAAGGAATATGCAATGTACTTTAACCTACTAACACAAGAAATAATAAAGTGTTAGAATGCATTAAGGAACAATGAAAAGAACAAAACAAATGAAAACCTAAGGCTAAGAGTCAATGAAAATTGTTGAAACCCGAAAATCTGAAAAATTGCGAAACAACTTAACAAACTTAGTTCGAGGTGTTCTCGATTTTAAAAAATCACGAAATTTAAATTGGAGCCTCCTAAAATAATGTAGATTTGATCTGGAAAGTTTCGGCACAAAATTCATCCCACATAATATTTTCTTATTTTTTTTTATTTTTTCTGTCTTTTTTTTTTTTCACTTTTTTGTGGGAAATATTTGTTTATACTTTAAAATAGTGCCAATAAATATGTAAAATTTCATATTGTTTGAAAAACGTATATCCACTGAAAAATATTTTTTTCGAAAATTGTCAAGGTGAAAAAATTGTTTTGAGGCTGTTTGCTATAAATCAGTTTATAAAAACAAAAAGAACACCTAAAACGCCCAAATCTGATAGCAAATGATAAAGAGTGAGACAAATGAATGTAGAAGAGGGTTGTAAAGTTTTTCAAAGAAAGAAACTTAGTTTTTTGACACAACCTAAAACTCAATCAAATTCAAGTTAGAGAAAAAAATTAAAATAAATAACTAAGATAATTAAAATAGAATAATAAATCTACGATTAGAACAATAAGGAAGAAAATAAAGAAGATAGATGGAAAGATAGAACATGGTATGTAGAAGTCCTAAGAAGCCTTGGAAACATGAAGAATCCACAACCCCTTTCAAACGGCTCTAATTTCCCCTCCAAAAAAGAAAATTTGGGAAGAAAAAGTTCAAAGATGATCCCTATAATCTAAAAAGATTGTTAAAACTCTTTTGAAAGAAACTTAAGAGAAATTCTTAATAAAAAGAAAACTCAAAGAGAATTTATTAACTCAAAAGAGAAGTTGAATAATAATTAATTGAATGAATTGTGTACAATGCAAAGGCATATATATAGGCTAGCTAAATAAATCTAAATAAAACTTTTAAATATACTAGAACTCTAATTTAATCTAAACAAGAAGTAGTTTTAAACTAAATTTTATTGTTAACAAAAAACTCCTAAACAACTTAAAATACTTAATAATTATAAAAAAATTCTGAATAAAATAATAAGAGTTGATAAATACAATATTTGGCTCATATATAGTAATTACGCCTAAAACCCGAAGCCAATATGATTTAAACTCTAATTAAAAGCCCGAAATTTGTAATTCCCGTTATAATCCCGTTCAGAAATTCTGTTCACGTTGTCTTCACTAAAACGATTATAATTTGAGCTCCCGAACTTAAAATCGAGTGATTTAAAAAATGTTTTGAAGATAAGAGGTAGATATTCAAATGCCATGAGACATCTCAACCCAAAAATGTCAGAATCCTACCCAAAAAGTCGTTGCAAGTCTGCTGATTTCTCAAGCTTGAAAATTGACAGCTTTGGTGATTGGAATTTAATAAATTTCCCCCATCCGTGCTTGTATCATTCTCCCTTTCCCCGAAAAGATTTGTCCTCGAATCTTATCTATGATCGAATCTTAATTTGATTTGCTTAGTGTAACATCCCTAACCCGTATCCATCGCTAAAATAGGGTTACTGAGCATTACCGAGAAACCGTAACTTAAAAACTTTCATTCTTAAACATTTCATATATCATAGCATAATTCATTCAAACACATACACAACGTCCCTTATTCGAGCCCTCGGGGCCTTAGAGTCACTTTAGAAACAATTCGGGATTAAATCAGAAACATTTATAATTTCGTAGAAAAAGATAGAATTTTCTTCAAACTATAAGGTTCACATGGCTGTGTAACACTCGAAATGACCTCACACGCCCATGTACCAGACCGAGTGCTAGTCTGTGTTACTAGCTTATTTGTGTCCTTTAGAAATTACATGGGACACATGACCGTGTCACATGGACACACTCCCGTGTCTTAGGCCATGTGGACTAGAAAATGACCACTTCCAAGCCATTTCTTTCACCTTTTCAAGCATAAACCTACAAGAAATTTGTACATGTATACAAGGTCTTTAAACATACTCAAATAATGCAAAGAATGACTAATCTCCATACCAAATATTCATACAACAAATATGCCAAAAGGCATCTCAATCATCAAGCATCAAACTTATATATATCTATATATATATATACATGAGCATATTTGTTTAAACCTTAACCATACACACCTAATTAATCTCAATACTATTTCCATGCATATAAAAAAAAACTCACCATATTTGACCACATTTATACCATTCACCAACTAATTTGTTTCCATACCAATACATAACACAATTGACACATACAAACCTTACCATATTAGGCATACAATATTTCAATCATGCACATCTATTCAAGACTTTTCCAAAACATACCATGTGTAGGCCATATTGAGATCGATACAACATATACCAACTTTGGTCATTTCTAAACATGCATCAAATTGATCATATTAACCATAACCAAAAAGATATCAATAGTACCTTAAGTACCTCAAATTCAAGGCAACATTTCATGCCATAATTATCAACCAAAATGACATATATATACCAAACTCATCAATTAAACATTAGACATAATCCACTTATACATGCCTTTATAGTCTTAACCAAGATATCAAAATCTACTGATATAATCGCTAGATAGTGTGATAAATCTCTGACGAGCTTCCAACCTGATCGAACTTTCGATAACCTATAAAGTAAGGGATAAATAACTAAATAAGCAAGGAATACTTAGTAAGCTTTTACAAACTTTAAACATAGTATTCCAATTCAATAATAAACTTTATATGATAAATATAAAGCTATACCAATGCCTTCAGATTTATCACCTACATAACCACCAACTCATAAATTAGTAAGTCTATCAACATCATATATATATTCATTCCTAACATAATAAGATTTTATAAAACATTTTACACCATCATTAACATTTTTATAAAACTACGAATAACTTCCTTTACTTACTTTCTATTCCATTTACTAAACATAAACTTAAATAACAACATCAATTAACTAATTAATATATTTATTCATAACATAGGTAAGTTCAACCATAACATACGTAATTTCTCATATATAAGTACATAATTCAACTCATCAATCCCTTTTTCAACATATCACATTTCAGTAATGAACTTACATCATCATTACCTTTTCTTACCCGTTTCATTTGTATAATACCAAACATAACCATGAACATCAATCATGATCTCAAGCTTGACATAAGCCAAATCACCATCATCAATACACAAGTTAGTACATTTAAGTATACAACTCATTCAATCACATGATAAACCATTTTATAAGAAAATTCACCTTTTGAATCATACAAGCTTTTCATGAACATAAGCATATTCTTATTTTTGTTATTTACCCTTTCATTGTATATCATTAATATTAAACATGATATAATGTAACCATAAGCTTAGCATAAACCAAAGCATCATCCATAATCTCAACTATTGAATTTGTAACACCCCTAACCTGAATCCATCGCCAGAACAGGGTTACAGAGCATTACCAGAGTTTACAGATCAAATAAATAGATATTTCTTATAAAATAACATTTATATCGAAAACCAATAAAAAAATATATTGTCACTTATGCGAGCCATCGAAGCCGAAAATAAACTTTAGAAATAAGTCGGGACTAAATCGAATACTCAAAGAATTTTTGGAAAACATTAAAAATTTTCAAAGGTGCAGGGGACACACGTCTGTGTGGCCAGGCTGTGTGGCTAACATGGTTAAGAGACACGCCCGTGTCTCAGGCCGTGTGGGTATTCGAAATAGGGGCACACGGCTGTGTCCCAACCCGTGTCCATACCCGTATAACTCTCTGACTTGGGTCACATTGCCAAGCCACACGTCAGTGTGCTAGGCCGTGTGAGCATTCTATTTTGCACAAATTAAAGATACAAGGGGACACACGGCTTAGACACAAGCCCGTGTCTCTGCCCGTGTGGACTAAAATAGGCTATTTTCCTAGCCATATTTCTCACCGAATTTGTCATCAACCTAAATCAATATTTTAGACATCAACAAGCCATAACAAGGCAATCAAATCAAGCCAAAATCAATACTTAAACATGTAATACTATCATATACCAACAATATGCACTTAGGCTCTTTAAATGACAAAATAACTCATATCAATCTAATAACCAATTTCACCTACATAATCAAATACATAAATGCATAATTTACCTAATATACCTATTCAACCCAATCATAAATATACCTATAAGATTTCCATCATTCAACCATTTCAAACACACATCAAAATTTATCCATCACAAACCATTTAAATGGCTAGTTCGAACAAAATATTTATATGCCACCATTGGCCAAATTAACTTATACATGTCATTATAACCAAAATTAATTTACTAATTATACCAAAAAGGCTGCTAGATAGTGTGAAGTTGCTTCGACCAGCTTTCAACCAAAATGAGCTTTCGAAATACTATAAAACATGGAAAATAACAAAGAGTAAGCATTTAAGTTTAGTAAATTCGTATAACAAAGAAATTAACTTACCATTTAATCACATTTAAGGTAAGCATGCTAATATAACCAAACCAATTTGGCCAAAAGCCTAAACACATATCCTCAATATGCTAGCCATGTAACACTTTCCATAACCAATAAACTTGGTTGTACATAATCACTAGGTAAGATTCACATACATGTATCATCCATCTCATATTTCAAGATATCATGTAATATCATTTTCCATGTAACTCAAGTATATACTAGCAATTGTTCATTTCGAACTCATATTGTTTCATATTAGAACTTTGCCCGTTGAACCATTTAAATATTGTTGATACACGGGTAGTACACACAAAGGGTACAAATCTATAATCATCAATTCATATACATATGTGCTAATATGAGCATGTAACGGGAAGCTCTTCCGAGCTATATAATGGGAAGCTCGTACGAGCCAAATATTGGGAAGCTCAAGAGAGCCATTAATTGGGAAGCTCATGAGAGCCAAACATCGGAATGCTCATAAGAGCTAAATAATAGGAAGCTCGTGAGAGCCATTGTGTGTCTACAACACATGCAGGATCACAACCAAATCGGGAACCCTAATGACATGTCATTTCCATCCTTTGAATTTTTAAGGTTCAAACGGGACTTGGTACTTGTCAGATATGTAATCAAAAATTATACATGGCAATCATACAAATCACAAACAATAATATTCAATTCAAAACAAATAAATGTATAACTTAATTACATGAACTTACCTCAATAAGTTTTCACTAGATACGAAGGTTACTAATCTGATACTTTTTCCTTGCCTCGATCTAACTCCGTATTAGGTCTATCCGGATCTATACGAATGAATTTAACTCAATTTAATATAATTCTTATTCAATTCAATCCAACACACATCTTTTGGAAAAATTTCTATTTTGCCCCTATACTTTTAATAAATTATGATTTTGTTCGTAGGCTCGGAAAATAAATTTCATACAATTTAATCCTTATTTCAAGCCTAGCTGATTTTCATATATATAAATAACAACCCATGAATTTCACAAAATTTAGAATTTTTCTATGAATTTATCATCTTTTCAATTTAGTCCCTAAATCATAATTTCATTAAAATTCTCTTTACAAAAGTTGTTTATCTAACAACCACATTTCATTTTCTACCATAAAACTTCAAAATTCAACTATACTCTTCCATGGAAAAACTCTAATACTTTAATATTTTTGCAAATTAATCCCCGAGATAGCTAGATTAAGCTATTACGATCTCAGAAACATAAAAAATCATAAAAAAATGGGACAAGAATACATACCTAATTAAGACAAATAAAATTTCTAGAACTCAACTTCCACGGGTAGGGTTTCCATGTTTCTGTTTTAGGAAAGATGATGAAAATGATAATAATTTAATTATTTATTTCATTTATCATCATTATTTTATGATCTTTCCAAAATTAACCTTAATTATTTTCTTCAATTTCTAATGATGAATAATCATCCTTATCTAATGACTATTCTAAAAGGCTATTTTCCATATAATGACCTCAAATTTTAAATTCCATAGCTATTTGATACCTTTAGCTATTAGAATTCAACTTTTGCATTTTATGCAATTTAGTCCTTTTTATCAAGCTAGGCATGCAAATGGTAAAATTTCTTAACGAATTTTTCATACAATATTTTTATCATAATGTAGACCATAAAATAATATTAAAATAAATTTTCTTTTGACTTTAGATTTGTGATCCCGAAACTACTATTCCAATTTCATTGAAAACGGGCTATTACAACTCTCCCCCTTAAAGGAATTTTCGTCCTAAAAAATCTTACTAGTAAAAAGGTTCGGATATTGCTTTATCTTAGTTTCTTTAGGTTAGTAGGTAGCTTCTTCTATTCCGTGTCGTTGCCAGAGGACTTTTACTAAAGCTACTTTTTATTTCTCAACTCTTTCACCTTACATGCCAGAATTCTGATCCATTCCCCACTGTATGTCATGTCAGGCTAAATTTCAACATCTTCTAGAGAATTAATATGTGAAGGGCCAGATCGATCTCATCGTAACATAGACACATGGAAAACATTGTGGATTCTTTCAAGTTCTGACGGTAAAGCTAATCGGTACGCAACAAGTCTGGTTCTCTCAGTAATCTCATATGGTTTGATAAATCTCAAACTCAATTTTCCTTTACGACAGAACCAAAGAATTTTCTTCCAGGGCAAAACTTTTAAAAATATTTTGTCACCAACTTGAAAGTCTATTTCTTTACATTTAAGATCCGCATAAGATTTTTGACTATCAGAAGCTACTTTTAAGCTATCTCAAATCATTTTCACTCTTTCCTCAGTCTCACGAATCAAATCAACTCTGTGTATCCTTTTCTCACTGAGCTCAGTCCAATATAACAGAGTTCAGCATTTTCGACCATACAAAGCCTCATACGATGCCATCTTTACGCTTGACTAATAACTATTATTATATGAGAATTTGATTAACGACAGATATTTCTCCCAATTGCCTTCGAACTCTAAAATGTTATTATATGAGAATTCGATTAACAACAAATATTTCTCCTAATTACCTTCAAACTCTAAAACACAACACCGAAGCATATCTTTAAGAACCTGAATCACACGCTCTGATTAATCATCAGTCTGAGGGTGAAATGCAGTGCTAAAATGCAACTGCGTACCTAGAGCTTCCAGTAAATTTTTCTAGAATCACAATGTAAATCGCTAATCTTTATCTCAAATAATGGAGACTAGCACTCCATGTAGTCTGACAATTTTTGAAACATTCAATTCTACAATCTGTCTAGAGAGAAATCCATACGTACTGGATTAAAATGTGCAGACTTCGTCAAATGATCAACGATAACCCAAATGGCATCTTTTTTTTCAGAGATAAAGGTAACCCTGATACAAAATGCATTGTAACTCTATCACATTTCCACTCCGGTATCATCACTGGCTATAACAGTCCCGAAGGTACCTGATGTTCAGCTTTAACTTACTGACGTATCAAACACTTAGATACAAAATCTGAAATATCATGTTTCATTCTTGGCCACCAGTACATCTGTTTCAAATCATTGTACATTTATTACTTCCTGGATGAACATACATACTACCTTTATGAGCTTTATGCAAAATTTTCTGTACAAGCTCTGGATTTTTGGTACCCGTTTAGGTTGTAACTCATTATCACGTTTTTGAACTTCACAGATCTACTGTAGAAACATCGGTTTAGCTTTTAACTAAGCTAAAATTGAGCCATCATCAGAAAATGACAAGCGGGTATTCATTGCTCGCAACGCAAACAAAGATTTTCTACTCAGAGCATCCGCAACTACATTTGATTTTCCTAGATATGAATCAATAACCAACTCATAATCTTTTAACAGTTCGAGCCATCTACGCTATCTCAGATTCAACTCTTTCTGCGACATTAGTTACTTTAAAATTTTATGATCGATAAATATATGACATTTTTCACCGAACAAATAGTGTCGCCAAATTTTCAGCGCAAACGCAATTGTTGCAAATTCTAGATCATGTGTCAGATAGTTCTTTTCATGTGGCTTTAATTTTCTAACAGCATAACCTATTACTTTACCTTCTTGCATCAAAAAGAATACGAAACATTTTGGTTTTATTTTAATTTAATTATCAAATTACCATTTTGCCCTTGGTTAAATAAATTAAGAAAACACCAAAGTTATGTCCATATTTGAATATCACAAAAATATATGGTATAATTACCATCAAAGGAAGGTTTAATTTCACAATTGGTCCTTCAATTTAATTAAATTATAACTAAATAAACTCATTTACAATTTAATCCCAAACTAATTAGGACTAAAAGAACAATTAATCCAAAAGCTAATGGATTCAATCATAACACTACCGCTTGGAAACTTTGACCATGGTTTAATTACCATTTAAGTCCCTTTTATTTTATTCAATTAACCATTTAATCACTCAAATCAAATAGTGATTAAATTTTACATCTTTTACAATATAGTCATTTTTAATTAATTAACTATCGAAACGTTAAAATTTTTCAACGAAACTTTAATACCACCTTAATTACACTTCGTAAACATTTATAAAAATATTTATAGCTCATTTTATAAAAATGAGGTCTCGATATCTCATTTTCTAAAACCACTTGATCTTAGGGTCATACCACATGAATTAATAAATCGCTTATAAAACAAAAATTACTATATCAAAAACCTTTTCAAAGTCACAATTAACTCATAAATATTAAATATAATATTTACGAACTTACTTGTCAGATTTGGTGGCCCAAAAACCATTGTTTCCCACACCACTGAAAAATGGGTTGTTACACTTAGCCTTTAATATTGTTGTTGGGCTTTGAGGTAATGTGAGCCCATCATACATATAGGTGTGAAATTGTGCCTTGAGACTCGCATCCCCCTTTCCTCAAGAAAATTCATCCCCAAATCTTTAGCTACTGATAAAGAAAATGAATTAAAATAAATAACAATAAAATGAATAAAATACTTACATAAGCTTTCTTATGCGCCAAAAGTATCTCCAAGATCAAAGATATGATTTTGATATCCCAAATTTAGCATGGATCAAGTATCTCTCTTTCAAAAACAAACCATCAACACTGGACGAAAAATATTAGGCACATGAGTGTTCAAGTAAAAATTAACTTGTAACTTTCTTTGAATATGCATGGTCATCCATAAGAATTTCCAACAATGAGTCAATAATTTCACATAATTATAAAAATCAAGTAGTTTAATATTATTATGTAAAAATTCATATTTAGAGTTTAAGTTAGAAAATTTTGTTACAAGATCAAATGCATGAGGTTTTTTAATAAACCTATCGAGTTCAACAAAAATAAACTTTAAATACTTAGATAAACCCATAAAATCAATTGAACTTTCAGACCATTGTTTTTTGAAACTCAACCAACGAGAAAGCATGTCGTAAGGAAAAATAAAATTAGCAACATACTTATAAAAAACATTCAAGGTATGACTACATATTTCAATTTCTGATGTATCATTATTTTTCTTACCTTGTAGCACCTGTGGAGAATTATCAATGTTCAACTTACCTCTTACCCATAAATAAAACTGTCTATCGATGGTAGAGTAATATAATTAAAATTCTGTCAAGATTTGTCCTCGAATCTTGCTTTTGATCAAATCCTAATTTGATTTGCTTAACCTTTGACATTGTTGTTAGGCCTTGAGGTAGTGTGAGCCCATCACATTCATAGGTCTAAAATTGTGCCTTGAGACTCGCATCACTTTGATCTTTAAAAACTAACAATGAATATATCAAGTTAATCATTTGCTACCATGTGTCCCAAAAAATCTAAAAAAATGTGAAAATAAATAAAAAATAAAATAAAATAAAGAACACACAGATTTTACGTGGAAACCCTTTTGGGAAAAAAATCACGGGCAGATGAGAAGAAATTTCATTATGTCGAATTCGAATGATTACAAGAGGAATAGACTATGTCTATTTATAGGCTTGTAAAGCCATATTCTAGTAAGACTGAAAGACCTTATTCTAATCAATATAAAATAGATGGAGTTTAATAAGGCTTAAAAAACCTTATTCTAAAATAAAATAAAAGAAGTGTAGTTCTATATGGATTTTACTTTTATTTTATTTTACCGTTGTATTTTATTTAAATAAGGATTCGGGTCATTTAATTCTAACAATCTCTACCTTGATACGAATTCTTAATGAACAAGTTCTTCATCACGAACTCTCAACGAACAAGGTGGAGCATAAAACCCCTTTAAGGGTTTAACTTCAACAATGAACACCAACCAAGTCTAAGCAATGCTCAAACTTGGTTATAGGAAGTGGCTTAGTTATCATATCAGCAGGATTTTCATGAGTACTAATTTTGCTCACAACAATATCACCACGAGTAATAATATCACGAACAAAATGATACCAAACATCAATATGGTTTGTTCTTTCATGAAACATTTGATCTTTTGTAAGAAAGATTGCACTTTAACTGTCACAAAATACTGTACTGATTTGAAGGTCTTCATTGAGTTCACTAAAGAGTCCCTTTAACCAAATAACTTCTTTACAAGCCTCAGTAATCGCCATGTACTCAGTTTCAGTGGTAGACAAAGTGACTGGCAAAGTGGCTTTCCAACTGATTGCACAACCTCCGATTGTAAAGACATAACCTGTGAGAGATCTCCTTCTATCAAGGTCTCCAACAAAATCAGCATCAACATACCCAATGACTCAATCTCTAGTTCTTCCAAACTGTAAGCGAACATCAGTAGTTCCTTGTAAGTATCTTAAAATCCACTGAACTGCTTTCCAGTGTTCTTTACCGGGATTCGCCATGTATCTGCTAACTGCACTGACTGCATATGATAAATTTGGACGTGGACAAACCATAGCATACATGAGAGATCCCACTGGACTAGAATATAGAACATGCGACATGTACTCAATATGATCATCTAATTATGGAGACAAAGCCGATGAAAGTCTGAAATGGGCTACTAAAGGAGTAAAACAGGCTTAGCACTCTGCATATTGAACCTGTAAAGAACTTTTTCAGTGTACCCCTTCTGACTTAGGTACAATTTACTTGCTTTTCTATCTCTGAGAATCTCCATTCCAAGTACTTCTTTGCTGGTCCTAAATCTTTCATCTCAAATTTTCCACGTAGTTGGGCTTTGACCTTTCTTATCTCTCCTTTATCTTTTGCTACTATCAACATGTCATAAACATAAAAAAGTAGATACACAAAAGAACCATCACTATTTTTCTTAAAGTAAACACAACTGTCAAAACTACATCTTTTGAAATCATGAGAAGTCATAAAAGAATCAAACCTCTTGTACCACTGTCTTGGTGACTGTTTCAAACCATAAGTGGACTTTTTCAGCAAGCAAACTCCTCTTTTTCTGAGACTGTAAAACCCTTTGGTTGTTGCATGTAAATATCCTCCTCAAGTTCTCCTTGCAAAAATACAGCTTTTACATCTAACTGCTCAAGCTCTAAATCATTCATGGCCACAATACCAAGCAAAGCTCGAATCAAACTATGCTTCACAACTACGAAGAACACATCTGTGAAGTCTACTCTTGGAATTTGACTGTAACCCTTTTCAACAAGCCTTGCTTTATATTTGGGTTCTTCAACTCCTAGAGTTGCTTCTTTCTTTTTAAACACCCATTTACAACGAACAACCTTTTTACCTTTAGGAAGTTTCACAAGATCCCATGTTCTATTTTTGTGGAGTGATTCCATCTCCTCTTGCATAGCAAACATCCACTTTTCTGAGTCTTCACAGCTAACTGCTTCAGAATAATTAGATAAATCTCGATTTGCATTTATATCTTCAGCCACATTTAAAGCATAATCAACTAGATCAGCCTCGGCATACTTCTTTGGAGGTTTAATTTCTCTTCTAGATCTGTTTTTGGCAATAGAGTATTGTGGTGAAGAAGCAACCCTATTCTCAATTTTTGTACTGGCTTGAGGAGTCGACTCTGTATTAATTAATGCTCCACCTGCTTTTGATTTTCTTTATTGGAAGAGTCTGTGAGAGATAAGTTAGGTAGTATAGCAGTTTCATCAAAAATGACATCTCTGCTAATCACAACTTTTTTATTTTTAGGACACCATAACTTATACCTTTTTACACCGGCTTTATAACCAAGAAAAACACATTTAATGGATCTCGGTTCCAATTTTCCATTATCAACATGAGCATACATAGGACACCCAAAGATCTTTAAGTTAGAATAATTAGCAGGATTACCAGACCATGCCTCTTGTAGAGTCTTTTTCTCAATGGCAATGGATGGAGATCGGTTGATAAAAAAACATGCAATAGAAGCTGCTTCTGCCCAAAACGACTTCGGTAAGTTGGCATTTGACAACATACATCAAACCTTCTCCATGATCGTTCTGTTCATTCGTTCTGCAAAGCCGTTTTTCTATAGAGTATGACGAACTATCAAGCGTCTCACAATCCCTTCTGACTTACATAGTCTATTAAACTCATCAGAATAAAACTCTAAGCCATTGTTTGTGTGGAGATATTTTATTTGTTTTTATGTCTGTTTTTCAATCATAATTTTCCAAGACTTAAATGTGGAAAACACATTGCTTTTCTGCTTCAGGAAGAATGCCCAAACTTTTCTGGAAAATTCATCAATAAAAGTTAGCATATAATTAGCTTCACCTCTCGAAGGCACTCTGGATGGCCCCCACAGATCAGAATGAATATACTACAATGTTCCTTTTGTGTTATGGATTCCTCTAGTGAATTGAACTCTCTTTTGCTTCCCAAAAACATAGTGCTTACAGAACTTCAGTTTGCAAATTCCTTACCCATCAAGAAGTCCTCTTTTGCTCAATTCTGTCATGCCATTCTCACTCATATGCCCTAGGTGCATATGCCAAAGTTTAATAATATCATCATCTGACAAGGAAGAGGAAGCGACAGCTACATCACTAGTAATAGTAGAACCCTGCAAAACATATAACTTGGTAGTCTTTCTCTGCCCTTTCATCACAACAAGGGAACCTTTGGAAATCTTTAAAACTCCACTGTTAGCTATGTATCTGTACCCTTTTGAATCAAAAGTACTCAACGAAATTAAATTTCTCTTCAATTCAGGAACATCTTGTACGTCATTAAGTGTTCTAACAATTCCATCAAACATCTTAACTTTAATTGTTCCAACACCTGCGATTTTACATGAAGCCTTATTTCCCATCAAAACAACATCTTCAGATACTGTTTCATAAGTTGTAAACCAATCCCGGTTGGGACTCATATGGAAGGTGCAACCTGAATCAAGTATCTGTTTCTTGCTCACTTTAGAATTATTGATAGAAGCGGCTAGAAGTTCACCATCGCTGTAGTCTTCTACAACATCAGCTTCGTCGGAATTTTCTAGTTGTTTTCCCTTTCGATTCGCAGCCTCCCTTTTAATCTTGTTCTGTAGCTTATAGCACTCAGATTTAATGTGCCCTTTCTTCTTGCTGAAGTTACAAGCTTTACCTCAGTTTGAAGACTTCTATCTACCCTTAGATTTATCGTGGGGATTTCGTTCCTGTGTCTTTCCATGATCATCATCAGTATTCCGATCTTATCTCCCATGAACAATAAGGCCCTTTCCCTGAGAGTTGGGTTTAACCACAAGATGCTTCATCTTATCATGCAAGGTTAAAGAATCATAAACCTTATCAACTGTGAGAGACTCGTGGCTATATAAAATCGTGTCTCTAAAGGTTGAATAGGACGGGGGCAACAAACAAAGTAGACTCAACCCTAGATCTTCCTTATCATACTGAACCTCCATGTTTGAGAGAATTTCTTTAAACATTGTTAAGGGTTTGTGTACAGACCCAGATTCCTCCAAACAACGAGCATAAAGACGATGCGTCATATGCAACTTGCTTGTTAGAGTTTTCGACATACATATTTGTTCCAGCCTCTTCCATAATACAGTGGCGGTCTTCTCCTTCATCACATCCTGTAAAATTTTGTTGGATAAATGCAGATGTAATTGTGTTAACGCCTTTCGATCCTTACGCTTCTTCTCTTCATCCGTTAATGTCGAAGGCATCTTATCTATCCATAGCAGTGCATTCTCCAGATCCATCTGCGCAAGAACTGCTTGCATCTTAATTTTCCACGACGCAAATCTGGTGTTGCGATCCTACGCTGAAATTTCATACTTAAAAGACGCCATTACGTGATCGAGATAAACTACCTGGAAGCTCTGATACCAATTTGTGAAAATAAATAAAAATAAAAAATAAAAAAAATAAAGAACAGACAGATTTTACGTGGAAACCCTTTCGGGAAAAAAACCACGGGCAGAGGAGAAGAAAATTCACTATGTCAAATTCGAATGATTACAAGAGAAATAGACTATGTCTTTTTATAGGCTTATAAAGTCATATTCTACTAAGATTGAAACACCTTATTCTAATCAATATAAAATAGATGGAGTTTAATAAGATTTAAAAAACCTTATTCTAAAATAAAATAAAAGAAGTGTAGTTCTATATGGATTTTACTTTTATTTTATTTTACCACAGTATTTTATTTAAATAAGGATTCAGGTCATTTAATTCTAACAAAAAAATCTTTAGAAAATGAGAGAAATAAAGTATAAAAAAATAAAAAAATTATCAAAAGTAAAAATTATTAAAATTATAAAAAATATATAAAATATTAAAGAACACTAATTTTGTTTTAAAATAAAAAGAAATTATCAAATCACATTTACTAGAACTTGAACATGAGATTATTGTCTCTTGGAAAGATATCACGTATGATAATTGTTTTATAATTCAATAAATCGAAATATATAATGATTAGATCTTTTTAGGTGAAAAGTTTACTTTTAATGGCCTAAAAGTCAATGGTGCCAATAAATGCGGGTTTCAGAGCTCATTTTTGTAAACCAAACCTATAAATATTATTATATTAATGGGTGAATTGAATTCATGTAGGTAATTTTTGCCGAATTAGTAAGTAATTAAGGTTCAAGGACTAAATTGCAAAAGTGATAAAAGTTCAATCACTATAGATTTGTGGTTGGAAAATGAATTAAAGACTAAAATGGAAATTATACCACCTTAGAAATAATAGTGGATGGTTGGTAAAAAAATGTATAAAAACAAGTTATAAAATTTCTAATTTAATTAATTAAATTATAAAACATAAAATAAAATAAATAATAAAACAAAACTTAATGGAAAGAAAAGGAAACATTTTTACCTTCTTCTTCATCTACCGATTCTCCATAGCTAGAAAGAAAACATTCACCCTATGTAACGCCCCAAAAATTTAAATTTTGTTTTTGCAAATGTATGACACAACTATGTATCTACTTCAGTGGTTAAGTGTTCTGAGGTGTGTGTGAGAGGCCTCAAGTTCAAGCCATGACTTGAATAAAGCCCTATCTTTGGCTAGTAGGTTTTTAGCTAAATATTGGTAGGTTTATATCAGAATGGGCATGCTGGTCTAGTGTATAAGTGGAGTGTTGGTGTGAAGGAGGTTTTGTGTTCGAGTCTATGCATGAGCATTATTTTTGCTATTGGTGCCATGTAGGAGTTTGAAGGGAAGTAAAATATTGTGGCGTTGAGTTTGATGTGTAGTGAGAGTTGAGGGAGAAAAGTAAGGGATTTTGGGTGATCAGTTATGGTTAGATCATTCTGTCGTTTTTATAAAACTCTACCTCTTTTTCCTCTTCCAAATTTCTGATGCCGAATTTCTCATTCCCCTTATTCTCTTTTTGTTCTAGTTTGTCTTTTTCTCTTCTGCATTGAAATCCTGCAGCATTTTTACCTCCCAATTCTAGTTTTCAAGTTCTTCAATTTCCCTTCCACTACGAGTTGGTGAGTTTCAGTAAGTGTAGTAATTGAAGCTATTTTGATATAGGGTATTGATTGATAGGTCTTGTTTTGATTTTGGAAAAAAGGTTAAAGGGCTGAAGCTTTCGATCAGCGTTGAAGCGTTGTAGAAACGTTGTTACTCAATTGAAAGGTAAGGTTTTTGAAGGTGTTGGGTTAAGCATCTCAATAAGTTTCATTTAAGTTTCATTTTAACACTGATTTTGGGCATTAGAATATCGATTTATAGGTTCTGGAATGATGGGGGTTACTTTATGTTCGAAACAATACTAAGTGTATACTCGATTGCATAGAAAACGAGGTTTCAATGAAAGCCAAAAATCTCACTATTGACGCCACACTGGCGTGTGGTCACCCGTGTGGTAGGCTATGTGATAGAACACCGGCGTGTGATCGACAAGGCCAGGTCGTACGTGTAAACACAGTCCTGTGATGGCCAGGTAGGTCGTGTGCGACACATGGGATAGACTAATTTGGGCCGTGTGGGCCACACTGGTAAACCACACGGGCATGTGAGATTCTGTGCCAAGCTGTGTGATCTACACGGCCAAGGCAAATTTGGACCGTGTGGGCCATACGGGCAAGCCACATGGGCGTGTGAGTCCATTTATCTGAAATGATTCCTAGGGTTACACAGGTCGCACAAGTCGACTGTGAACCTACTGTAGGTCGGTAAGCGTTACCTAGACCCCTAAATGTATGATCTGAGTGTATGTGATACATGGTAAATTATACATGATTGCTGATATATGTATGTTTACGTATGACTGATGGTTGCATAAAAGCATGACATATTGTATGTTTGCATTGCATTGGGTTGGGGTGATGATTTTTGGAAGAAGTGTACTACAAGGCTTTAAGCCTAATATCTAACAGCTCAGCTGCAAATTATTGTTATGTACCGCATTCAGTACTATTTGGAGTGTAGGGATGGGTGGGTGTATTTAATCCCTACATGTAGGGTTGGACGGAGATGGTGTGTAGAGGCTGGTTGGGTAGGAATTTGCTACTGAATATTTATGACTGATACTAATACTGTGATGTGCTAAGGCTCTACTGCATACTTAATACTGTATTGAGATGGGCGAAGGCCCAAACTGTTACTGATACTAAATAGGGCTTAGGCCCAAGAACTGTGTTGGCTGTGCACTATACATTACTATTGTTTGTTATGGAGGGCTTACACACTGAGTTTATGTAAACTCACTCTTTTGTTTAATGTTCACAGGTAATCCCCAGGCCTAGATAGATCGATACGACGGAGAACTCGATAGTGACCACGATTCTGGACTGTCATGGTTTTAATTTATGATTATTGGTTTAATTCTATTTTTACTGGTTAAATTTTTGGGTTGTAATTGGACATTCGGACTTTGGTTTGGTTTGGGTTTTAAATATCTTTACTTTATAGATGACAACTGCTAGTAGAAGAAAACCTCGATTTTCAAAAACAACAAATGATTTTAAAAAACATACGATTGTTTTAACTGTTTAAAAAGCTTCCGCATCGAATAAACATTTTAAAACTATCGACTAAACAAGTAACACAATTTTGGAACTAATTAGATATTAAGATAAGTAATTCAAAGGAAATGGTTTTATCGCGACGACACGATTTTCTAACACCCTATCATGTAACATCGCGAGATCTGGCCATAGCGTCTAGGCCAAGTTAGGGGTGTTGCATTTAGTGATATCAGAGCCAAGTTTCAAAACTCGACTGTGGATTATTGGTTTTAAAATTTGGTTTTGGAGAATTGATTGCAAAGTTATTTAAAATATTTTATTGAGTAAGTGGTACACCGAGTCTACGGCGCCGATCCTGTAAGTATTCTGAATTGTGAATTGTTTTAAATTGAAACTGTTATTGATATTATTCTAAAACTACTATAGGTAGTATACTATACTGAAAACACTTTAGTTAGTGTATACTGAAAATTGTAGTGAAATTGCAATATACGAAAACAATATCTGAATTATTGATAATGTTCTACATAAAACATATGTTAATAAATATTAAACTATAACTGATTCATAAAATTTCTAAAGACAGATAATTTGATTAGATATGAGCACATGAGGTATCGCGGATGGGGTATTAGAGACCGTGGTAGAGGCTGTAGAGGGGCTCAAGCTTGGTCCTCATTTTCTGGCAACCTGCCTAACTGGGATACTAGTGAGACGCCAGTTTCACCTGCGACTGAGACTGGGTCTCAAGACTGCATAGCTGGGTACGACGTACTATCCCAGGCTATGCTAAGGATACTGGAGAGGGTCGCTGGGCCCAGTACCAGATTTAGGGGCTGAGGGACAGTTACGGAACGACTCGATCCAATGGGGCTGAGTTATTCAACGGTGTCACTAGAGTTGCCCCTAATGTGGCCAAGTACTGGATTGAGGCCACGGAGAGGATCTTAAACGAACTAGATTGCACCCTAGAGTAAAAATTAAAGGGTGCAGTCTCGCTGCTGTGTGGTGAGGCATACCAGTGGTGACTTACAGTTGAGGAGGGCACTCAGCCCAAAGAGTTGACTTAGGAGTTCTTTAAGACCGCCTTCTAGGGGAAATATGTGGGAGCCAGTTACATGGATGCCTGAAGGAGGGAGTTTCTAAATTTAACCTAGGGAGATCGATCAACGGCTGAATATGAGGCCGAGTTCTTGAGACTGAGCCGCTATGCGTGAGGTATGGTGGTGTCTGAGTACGAGTGATGGATTTGTTTTGAGGATGGCCTTAGAGATAACTTGTGGGTTTTGATAGCTTCGCAAAGGGAGTGAGATTTTTCTTCCCTAGTTGAGAAGACGAAGATCACCAATGAGGTCAAGTGCTTGAGCGCCAAAATTGGGATAGAGAGAGATGTAGGAATAAGAGGGATTTGAAGCCCTCAGGTGTGGTGCAGAAGCCTAGAAAAAGGGTCAGAGTTGATGGGCCAATTAGAGTTGGGCCCCCTGTTACTGCTACTGGACTGCAGCCATGTACTGGTTGTGGTAGACGCCACCAGGACGAGTGTTGGAAGAGAATAGGGGCATGCTTGAGATGTGGGTCGTTGGAACATCGAATTAGAGAGTGTCCGCTGAGGGCTGATCAGAGGCAAGCTCTAGGTACTGGTAATGTATAGCCACCGAGAGGCCGTGGTCAGGCCAAAGGTGGTAATAATATGGGCTGTAGGCAGAGAGCACCGGATAGATATACCGAAAACACTGAGGTGAGATGGTCGGCTCTAGTATAAGCTGCTCGTCGCCGAGAGGATGGAGATTCTCCGAACGTCATCATGGGTACGTTTCTTATTTTTGATGTACCATATACTATATCGATAGATATAGGATCTGTTCACTCTTATATAGCCTGTACTGTGTTTGGAAATTTAGGGATCTTAGTTGAGAGTACTACGAGTGAGGTTATTGTACTAAGTCCGTTGGGGCAATCTATAAGAGTTAACAAGCTATTTAGAGACGTTCCTTTAGAAGTTCAAGGGCAAATCTTTTCGGCTGATCTAATGGAGCTTCTCTTTGGGGAGTTCAATTTAATTCTGGGGATAGACTAGTTGGTCAAGCATCGTGTTAGCTTGGACTACGGGACTAAGATGGTCATATTGAGGACTGAAGAGGATGAGAGGTAGTCAAAATTAGAGAGCACCAGAATTATTTAACTAATGTGATTTCTACACTGGTGGCGAAAAAGTTGGCACGTAAGGGATGTGAGGCATTTTTAGCTTACGTAAGTGTTTCAGATTCTGGGGATTCCTCTGTTAAGGAGATCAGAACGGTAAAGGATTTTTCGAACATCTTTCCTAAGAAGCTACCTGGTCTACCTCTAGATCGTGAAGTGGAGTTTGGTATTGAGCTCTTAACTGGAACAGCTCCGGTGTCCGTCGCTCCCTATTGAATAGCACCGAAGGAGCTTGTGGAGCTAAAGGCTCAGAGTTAGGAGTTACTGGATCATGGGTTCATCTGCCCTAGTGTGTTTTCGTAGGGAGCACCGGTACTGTTTGTGAAGAATAAGAATAGATCCATACGGATGTGTATTGATTACTGTCAGCTGAACAAGTTGACCATTAAGAACAAATACCCCCTGCAGAGGATAGATGATCTGTTCGACCAGTTTCGAGGAGCTTCGGTGTTCTCTAAGATTGACCTCCGATTTGGGTATCATCAGTTGAAGGTCAAGGAGGCTAACATACATAAGACGATGTTTAGGACTCGTTATGGTCACTACAAGTTCCTAGTAATGCCATTTGGACTGACTAATGCACCGAAAACTTTCATGGATTTGATGAGCCGAGATTTCAGCCTTATCTGGATCGATTTGTGGTGGTGTTCATTGATGATATACTAGTTTACTGAAGAACTGAGGATGAGCATGACGAACACCTTAGGGTTGTTCTGCAGACTTTGAGGGAGAAACAGCTCTATGCTAAGTTTAGCAAGTGCGAGTTCTGGCTCTATGAGGTGACATTTCTAGGTCATGTGGTTTTTACTGGGGGGATTCGAGTGGATCCTTGAAAGATTGAGGTTGTGTTGGAGTAGAAGCAACCTAGGAACGTGTCTAAAATTTGCAGTTTTCTGGGACTGGTGGGTTGTTATCGGAGATTTGTAGAAGGCTTCTCATTGATTGTAGCACCCTTGACTAAGCTTCAACGTAAGGGTGTGCCGTTTAACTAAATTGATGTGCAGCAAGAGAGCTTTGAGAAGCTCAAGACTGTACTGACTGAGGCCCCTATTTTGATACAGCCAGAGTTTGGAAAAGAGTTTACCGTTTATAGTGATGCGTCGCACTTCGGCTTGGGATGTGTGTTGATGCAAGATGGTAAGGTGGTTCTCGTCAGCTTAAGGCTAATGAGGCAAATTATCCGATGCATGACTTAGAGTTGGCTGCAGTAGTTTTCGTATTGAAAATCTAGAGGCATTATTTGTATGGTGAGAAGTGTATCATCTACACAGATGAAATGAGCCTTAAATATCTCATTACTCAAAAGGAGCTGAATCTTAGGCAGCATAGATGGATTGAGCAGCTCAAGGATTATGACTGCACCCCTGGCAAGGCCAATGTGGTGGTCGATGCACTAAGCCGTAGAGCTATGACCGATTTAAGGGCGATGTTTGCTCGCCTCAGTTTATTTGATGATTGTAGTCTGTTGGCTGAGCTTCAGGTTAAACCGACTTGGATAGATTAGATTAAGGGTAAACAGTTGCAGGACGAGTCTTTTGGTCCTCGATTCCGACAGATTGAGAATTGTAGCACTACAGATTTTATGTTGAACTCTGAGGGTGTGTTATGTTTCCATGGGCGGATTTGTGTACCTAATGACACCGATTTGAGGCAGTCCATATTGAGGGAGGCGCATAGTAGCCCTTATGCTATGCATCCTGGTGGGACTAAGATATATCGAGACCTCTGTGAGTTGTATCAGTTACCTTCAAGTTTGCTACAGCCGGTTAAGATTCCTCTTTGGAAGTGAGAGCGTGTAACTATAGACTTCGTAAGCGGGTTGCCCCTAACACCCACCAAAAAGGATTCAGTACGGGTCATCGTAGATCGATTGACCAAGTCCGCCCACTTCATATCGGTTCGTACTGACTATTCTCTATAGAAGCTGGAAAAGTTTTATATCTCTGAGATAGTGAGACTGTATGGGGTACCGGTTTCGATCATCTCTGATAGGGATCCTTGTTTCATATCTCGATTTTGGAGAAACTTGCATGAAGCTCTAGGTTCAAGGTTTATATTAGAATGAGCTTGCTGGTCTGGTAGATAAGTGAAGTGTTGTTGTGAAGTAGGTCTTGTGTTCGAGTCTGTGCATGAGCATTATTTTTGCTATTGGCGTCGTGTAGGAGTTTGAGGGAAAGTAAAATACTGTAGTGTTGAGTTTGATGTGTAGTGAGAGTTGAGGGAGAAAAATAAGGGATTTTAGGGGGATCAGTTATGATTAGATCATTCTGTCGTTTTTTCTAAAATTTTGCCTCCTCTTCCTCTTCCAAAATTCTGAAGTCAAATTTCCCATTCCCCCTCTTCTCTTTTTGTTCTCGTTTGTCTTTTGTTCTTCTGCATCGAAATCCTACGGCAATTTTACCTTTCAATTCTAGTTTTCTAATTATTCTATTTTCCTTCCTCTACGAGTTGGTGAGTTTCAGTAAGTGTAGTAATTGAAGCTATTTTGATTTAGGGTATTGATTGATGGGTTTCATTTTGATTTTGGAAAAGTTTAAAGGGCTGGAGCTTTCGATCAGCGTTTAAGTGGTGTTGAAACGTTGTTACTCGATTGAAAGGTAAGGTTTTTGAAGGCATTGGGTTTAACATCTCAATAAGTTTCATTTTAACACTGATTCTGGGTATTGGAATATCAATTTATAAGTTCTGGAGTGATCGGGGTTGCTTTAACTTCGAATCAATACTAGGCGTGTACTCGATTGCACAGAAAACGAGGTTTTGGAGAAAGTTAAAAACTTCACTGTCGACACCACATAGTCATGTGATTGCCCGTGTGGTAAACTTCACTGTCGACACCACATAGTCATGTGATTGCCCGTGTGGTAGGCCGTGTGACAGAACACGGGCATGTGATCGATGAGGCTAGGCCGTGCGCGCAAGACACGACCGTGTGATGGCCAGGTAGGCCGTATGCGACATGGCGGCTAGACTGATTTGGGCCGTGTGGGCTACACGGGTGTTTGGGCCCACACTGGTAAGCCATACGGACGTGTGGGATTTTGGGCGGCAAATTTGGACTGTATGGGCCACACGGGCAAGCCACATGGGTGTGTGAGCCCATTTATTTGAAATGATTCCTAGGGTTTCACGAGTCGGCCAAGTCGACTGTGACCCAACTGTGGGTCGGTAAGCGTTATTTAGATCCCTAAGGGTACGTTTTGTTGGCTATAATGAAATAAGGCTGTAATTGATTAGAGCTGTAATCAGTAATTCAACTTTTGGTTGAATGGAATGGAATAGAACTGTAATAGTATTCTTGTGTTTGGTTGAATGGAATGATGTTGTAATAGCATAAGGAAAAAACTAAAATGACCAGAATACCCTTAACAGAATTTTTTTTAGGTAGATGATTATTGTTATTCTTATTAAATTTTAATAAGATTATTATTAAAAATAATTTAATAAATATAATAAATAATTTAACCATATTTAAACATAATTATTATTAATTATAATGTAATAAAATGATATATAATTTAATAAAATTCTTAATGTAATTATGATATGAATTAAAAAACCATAATATATAATACTATAAAAATAATATGTAATCTACTTCATTATATTTAAACTGCAATACATATTTAATGTGCTAAAATATCATTAGTGAAACAAATAATTTAAATATTCTACAATAAAAAAATAAAATATTAGAAGTAATAAATAACTTGAGAATTATATTTCCCATCTAAACATAATATTCATATATTAACAAAAAGTTACATGATTTCATTAGTTTATATGTCATAATCCATATGTTATAAATTTTACAACCTCAAAAAGTTACAACATTATAATGACATTCTATCATGTCATTATACCATCCAAATATTACAAACACAAAAAGTTACCAAAATATCATCAACACAACCATGATTTTTAATGGTTAGCAAGAAATCTTCTCACCCATTCCAAGTGCACAGCAGAAGGTAAACTAAAAAAAATGAGCATTTGCGTTAGATGATCTGGAATTTCACTCAATGCATGATAGCACTCATCTTCAGTTAAACCTTCTACTTCATATAATGTTGGATATAATTTTAAAGCACTTTTTTGAATGGTAATTTTTGACTTTTGTTGAATTAGCACTTCGGAGGCAATACTCTTACTGATTTCAAGCCAACGATCTGTATCTTTTCCGCCAATAAAATGGCAGCATCATTAAATGAAGTAGAAAAATCACTTGCATCAGAATTCTTTTTTTCTTCTTTGATAATGTGGAATCACCTTGGTTTCTAGCTGGTTGAGGTTGTGTAGCTAAACGATCCATGTCATCCAAAGAAACATCAGCTTCGCATCCATGGAAATCGTTTCTTTCTTCATGAATATTTGTATCAGCTACATCCTCAACATCTATTTCTCCAATAATATCAGCGGCTGTTTGAGCATCTTTCCCAGTGGCTCGATCTTTTGCGTAGATGGCAGTAAATTGGTCATAATAAAGGAAACTCCGATGTTTGAATTGAGCTGCTTCTTTATGACTCTATAAAAATGAGAAATTCATATTAGATATAAGTTTGGTCAAAATAAGATAATAAAGACTTGAAATAATTCTTACATTTATATATGAGTTCCACGTCGCATCTTTAGCAACAACAAGCTGCCTATGCTCATCCCAACCAAAACCGCTATTATTTTTTCCACTAAGCATGTCATAAATGATTGACCAATTCCTTTTCAATGTTCTAATCCTCAACTCAAGATTAGGTTTAGCCTTCAACATGGTATTGGGTAAAACTTTTTCTAACATTTTTTCCAACTCATTTAAATAGCCGGCTTTGAATCCCGTATCTGTATTAAAGGTTCCAACATTGTGCAAGTCAACCATACAATCAACCAACGCAACATTTTCTTCTGGAATCCATTTCCTTTTGGTTCCTCGAGAATTTTGGAAAAAACACTTGATTGTGAAAAACTTGACATAACTATCTTAAGAAAAAATGCAAATTAAAATTAAGTTCAATATTATGCATCAAAAGGTCAACACTTGATAAAAGTATAACACATGATGAATCAAAAGAAAATAAATTATCATTCAACAAGTCTAGTACAATACAAAAAAAAAACAATTCAAACACCACCAAAGTTTCATAAACTAGATACATGAAATAACATAAACAACTTAACATTTACTATTTTTACCCTAAACATAACTAATTTCTAGATGCTTTCCATTCATCGAACATTTGGTTGGCTAGTTCCATCCTCCAAGTAGCCCATGCATCTGATGGATGAATATTTACGATATTCGGTTCTTCGTCATCTATCGCATTACTAGGTAATCCTTCTCCCAACTCCACTTCAATAGGATCAAGACTCATATAGGTTCGAATAAAATTATAGAGCAAACAACATGCAATAATGATTCTATTGTGAACCCTCACAGGATAGAATGATGGACTCCTAAGTATTCCCAATCTAAGTTTTAGTAACCTAAAACATTTTTCAATAACATTACGCGCTGAAGCATGTTTCATATTGAAAAATTCTTCCGGAGTACTTGGCTGGTAACCCTGACGCCACTCATTCAAATGATATCTTTGTCCTCTAAACGGGGCAAGAAATCCCTCACAATTTGTGTATCCAGCATCAACTAGATAATAACAACCTATAAAAAGAAACTATTTATCATGGTTAATTTCCCTCACAATTTTGCACTTTACCATGAGGAACTTTTAGTCCATGTCTCCTACTAATGGCATCTCGAAGAACTCATCCATCAGCAACAGAACCTTCCCAATCTGGAAGAACATAAACAAATTGCATATCAGGTGTACAAACAACTAACATATTTGTTGCTATGTCACCTTTTCACATTCGATATCTAGGTTTATCAATTGTTGGAACCCTGATCTTGATGTGGGTTCCATCTAAAGCACCTAAGTAATTCTACATCACATGTATAAAACCTCGGGTTAGGATACTATATTTAAATCTAAATGGACTAAATTATGTATGAGCTATATATAGAACTCACTCCAATACCTTAAACCATTTCCACCTTGGGTCTGTAGAATTAACTGTAATTGGCTCTACCTTTTTAAATAACACATCTTTTAAGTGTATGACAACATTTAAAACATTGTGAAATAATATGCTAATGGTTTCCCCGGGCCTATTAAAGTGATGCTTGATAACTCAATTTTTAAGGTGATGAGAAATGATATGTAAAAACATTGCCACTTGCTCATCAACAAGCATGTTCCTTGATGACTTCAATTCCCATAAAATTTGTAACATCTCACATAGTTTAAAAAAGGTAGTTCTATTCATCCTAACTTGTTCAATACAGGTCTCATCACTAGCATATACAAGTCTTTTCACATAATCTCATTTTGCATAAAAATCTAAAATATAGGATCTAATCCTTGGTCTATAAGTATGTAGGCTATGAATGGCATCCAATGCAACTAAGAACCAACTCGCAACTGTACACATTTGCAACCATATTGTAACAGTAAGACCAATTCTTTTACGCCACTTACTTTGTATTATTAAAGGCAGACGAGCCATTACTGCAAGATATTAAAGTGTTACATATCTTCAAATCGTAGTAAAAAGGGTCACTTTTCTCCAATACTAATTTCAATAACAGTAAAACAAAATCAAAGAATTTAATTGCCAAAAAACTTACAGTGATTCAATGAATACAAGATGCTCAACTCTGGGTGGAGGAAGCAATTAAACAAGCCAAATAAGAAGAGGAAGCATTAACAAACTGTCAAAGAAAAAATGAACAATACATATTAATAAATAGGATAAGTCTGTTTAAAAAAATATTTGCTTATGTATAAGTAAATAATTTATCAAGCATTTAGTCGTGTATAATAATAATAATATCATTTTCAAAATTTCAAAGTTTGTTACAACTGAAATTCGATCTTATTTTCAAAGAATTTCATGTTTATTTATATAAATACAATTATCCAAATAAATGTTTATTTGAATACTCACATTTTTTAACAATAGATATAATTATGCAAATAAGTTTAAGAGGCACAACTTTTAATAACTAAAAATCACTTATAACATTTTACATATAGTCATTGAAACGTTATAAATATTTTACATGTAGTCATTTGAGATTTATAAGCAATATTCTCTATGTATATTTATGGAATTGAAAATTTTATAATAATGATCTAAGTAATAAGATAAAGTACATGAGTGTAAACTTTTGAATCATGAAATAAGATCATTATTTTTTAGATATTTTATAAATAATATTCCATAACAAAGATATGAAATAATAGAGTACTAATATATATATAATTGTTTCACATATATATATGTATAACTCAATTCACATTTTTTAATAAAAATATATTTTAATAAATTTATAATATTTTTTTTGTATTTAAATAAGCTTTTCATTTTATTTATGGGAGTTTTTAAATGTTAAAAAAAGTATAATAAAATGTTAAAAAAGAGATGCGTGACAATTTTTTAAAATTTGGTGACAAGAATAGAGAGCATCATAAAAAGGATTTTTTCTTATATTAAATAAATAAACGACCATGGATTTTAAGTTTTAACATTTTAATTAAAATCATGTTTGATTTTATATATAATTTTTTATAGTTATAGAAATATTAAAAAAACAAATAAGATCAAAATTTAACTATTAAAATAATATCATTTACAATCTATAAGAACTATATATGAAAACTGCAAAATAGGTATATCTCTATTTGATTTAAAATCATTTCATGAACTAGTTTTTATGTTCTTAGAAGAAGATCGCTTAATCTGGATTGTGCTTAAATATGGTACAAGGCATTTCAACAATTTGATTTAGATAGTATACAACAAGGGGGCTTAAACTTGCAGTTGTTCTAGTACAAAGGTAGCTTAGCTTATGCTATGTAGATTATTACATGGGCTATACAGGCAGGGTTGACTGGCAGGAGCAAGGACTTGAGAGGTATACATGCTTGTACAGATAGTAGAGAAGTGACACATTTGGTCCATCTATTTTTTAGCGTTAATGATGAAAGTAATAGAAGGGCCTTTGACGGGGAAGAGCTACCTTCATCAAAGCTCTAATAGTTACTAGGAGTAACTAATATTTGAATTTTGTTTCAACTGTTTGAACAAAAAAATAAACTGGCTTCCTTCATGAATCGAGCCCCTTTGCTGCGTGTTTGTCATCATTTTGTATTGATTAAAGAAAATATTTTAGCTACAAATCATAAGTTACATGCAGTCACTTAACACTGTCATCATAATAATCTAGCACAAGATAGTGTTTAAGGTCTTCAAGAATTCAAGTCCTCATAGTTTACAGATCCCACAACTGTTCAGAAGGTCATTTTTTCAGGCAGGAGGGGCAACAAGGAGCCTATTTCAGACTATCAGATTTATAAATCATGATTTTTCATCACTTCATACCAAATAATGATTCAATTGAATTTAGTATAAAGTAATAAAGAATCTGCTTGAATATATTATGAAGCTGCCTATATGTTCAAAAGGTTCAATGTACCAAATTAATGAAGCAAAAAATGGGAAATTATTAAATTTACTCTGACATACCTTACAGACTCACTTGGAAGATCCCAGTACAATGACCCCTATGCTTATCTATAATATATCTCTATGTCTATGAAGCATTAACAACTTGCTTTTCTATGAATGGAGGAACTAAAATCTTAAACACATTCTACTTCGACATTTATTTAATACTATACATATACAAATAACACAAAGCAGAAACTAGGACATCCTTTGTGGAAGAGAGGACAAAGTGTCTCTTATTATTGTTTTTTTTAATTTCATGAAATATGGATTAGAGGTGGTCCAATACTATTATAAATAACTATTCTGGTCTTGTTCAAACATAGCACTAAAGCATAAGTCAACTTAAATCACACAAGTACTAATTTTTGCGCATTTTCTTAACCCAATTGATAGAAAATGACTAATTGAGAAACATACCAGGTGCACAAAGAAATCTTCAACAACAGCTGTAGTACTCTTTTATAGAAATGCTTCGTTCTTGTTTTAAAAACAAAATCCACATAAATCTACATGTGCGGTTGAAGATGATAAGGATCTTGATGAAGTTTTTATCCACTCTTCACAACCGGAGCTTGAAGATGAATTTTTGGAAATGGGAAATCGATGGAATTCAATCAGAGTTTGAGAAGCGAGAATCGATAGAATTCGCCGGTAGGTAAGAATTTGGTGTCTTTATTTTGAAATTGGATCTGGGTTCGGGCTTGGATAGGATTGGTGAGAATGGTTCAGAGGTGAAAAAGATGGAGAAGGTTGGAAGGAAATAGGAATCAGAAGTTAAAAAAAAAGAAGAAGAAAAATGGCCAGATGTGAGAAAGAAGAGAAGGGCAAAGTCGATAAAATTTCAACTTGAATAGGTATTCAGTGAGAAGGCTGCTGAATGATAAACGATAGTTTTGTCTTGAATAAGGTTGTAAGGAATAGGGTTTTAATAGCCCATTCAGCCAACCAAACAATGGAATAGGTTTGGGCCCACTGAATAAGGCTGTAATGGTTTAGCATTACAACCAACCAAACAAGCTGTAAATGTATGATCTGAGTGTATGTGTTGCATGATAAATTATGCATGATTACTGATATATGTATGTTTACGTATGATTGATGGTTGCAGAAAAGCATGACATATTGTATGTTTGCATTGCATTGGGTTGGGATGATGATTTTTGGAGGAAGTATTCTGAAAGGCTTTAAGCCTAATATCTAGTAGCTCAGCAACAAATTACTGTTATGTGCCGTATTCGGTATTATTTGGAGTGTAGGGATTGGTAGGTTGATTTAATCCCCACATGGAGTGTAGGGTTGGACAGAGATGGTGTGTAGAGGCTGGTTGGGTAGGACTTTGCTATTGAATATTTATAACTGATACTGATATTGTGATGGGCTAAGGCTCTACCGCAGACTTAATACTATACTGAGATGGGCTAAGGCCTAAACTATTACTGATACTAAATGGGGCTTAGGCCTAAGAACTGTGTTGGCTATGCACTGTGCTTTACTATTTTTTGTTACGGAGGGATTACACACTGAGTTTATGTAAACTCACCCTTTTGTTTAATGTGCACAGGTAATCCCCAAACCTAGATGGATCGGTGCGACGAAGGACTCGATGGTGACCACGGTTCTGGACTGTTATGGTTTTAATTTATGATTATTGGTTTAATTCTATTTTTACTGGTTAAATTTTTGGGTTGTAATTGGGATTTCAAACTTTGGTTTGGTTTGGGTTTTAAATATCTTTACTTTATAGATGACAATTGCTAGTAGTAGGAAACCTCGGTTGTCAAAAGCAACAAATGATTTTCGAAAACGCACGATTGTTTTAACTGTTTAAAAAGCTTCCGCATCGAATAAAAGTTTTGAAACTATCGACTAAATGAGTAACACGATTTTGGAACTAATTAGATATTAAGATAAGTAATTCAGAGGAAATGGTTTTATCGTGACGGCACGGTTTTCTAACACCCTATCATATAACATCGCGAGATTCGACTATAACATCTAGGCCGTGTTAGGGGTGTTACAAGCTAGGGTTCTAATATTTGAAGCTTCAATTGGTTAGTTTAATTTAGTCATTTTTTTGTAATTTTTATGTTTTTGAGATCGTGGGAGTTTAATCTAGTTATCCCATGTATAAATTTTTAAAATTTTTAGAGTTTTTGAAATATGTCATTGTTTATTCCTTGAAGTTTTAGGTGTTAAATTGATAGATTTGAAACTTAAAAGGGAAAAAGGATTATATTATGAGGTTGTTTCATAGTTTTGTACATTAGGGATTAAAATGCATAAATTTTAATTTTCTTTGTATAAATGAGAAATAGGAGGTCCCTAATGAGAAGTAGTGAAATCGAATGTTAAATTGGAGTTTTAAATTGAAAGATATATATTTTTTGGTATTAGAGACTAAATTGAATAAAATAAAACTTTTGTATAAAATGCTTATTGATAGTGAAATTTATTGAATATTGATGAAATTATATGCTTATATTAAATTGTAGCTAACGTTGGCCTAAAATCCTCGAGAGGGAAAAGAAAAGCTAAAGCCATCGGCGAATAGCTCAAAGTTTCCGGTTTGTATTTCTACAAGTTAAATTGCTTAAATTGTTGCATAATTGCATTGTATAACATGGTAAGATATTGAGGTATGTTGGGATTGATTAGTTGGATGGTATTGGTGTGAAAATGTTGATTTTCGAATGAATGACTAAATTTAATAAATGTGAAAATAGTGTAAACTGATGAAAATGAGAAATTTAATTGGAATTGGACTAATTCATGCTATTATATGAATTAAATGATTATTTTATTGATGAATTGAATATGATAAATTATGAATTGACTATAATTGAAAACTGAATGGTTATTACCCTATTAATTGTTCGGGTAGAGTCAAATATAATTGACATGCCATAAGGTAGATCAAGTACGAGTCACTTCAGTGTTGAGCACATTTTTACTTAATTTATACCGATGAGTGCAGGGCGTGGCTTATTTACTTTGGAATTGTCCAATGATGCATTGGGTGCCAAATTAGTGTGTTGGTTGGATCTGCGGGTCCATTTGAGTTCGAATCAAATTCATAGGGACTTATAATGAAAATGTGAAAATAATATTTAAAATGAATTAGCATTGCGAAATATTATGTGAACCAGATTAAAAGTTGAAAGTTTGGTATGACAGTGGACGAATCAAATGGTTTGATTTAGAATTTGATATGCTAATGTGACTACTCCCAACTTAACCTTTTAATGAATGGATTGAATCATATGGTATAGATGATGTAATTGATAAAATGATTTGCATATGATAGCTTAATTTGCATTGATATTTGAATTGTTGAAATACAATTGAGTTTATTACTCAGTATACGGTTTTGTTTTCCATGTACAGACTAAGTTAATTCGAGATCGCAAGCACCTACAACAACATCTAGACATAATCCCAGACTTAACGAAGTTGGTGATGTTCTTTTGTTAGTTTCATGTCATGTACCTAAGAGAGTCATTTATTATTTTTCTATGTTAGTATAATTTGATTATATTTTTTTGTTAATATAGTTTGATGGCATGTACCTAAGAGAGTCATTTAGTATTTTGCTATGTTAGTATAATTTGATTATATGTTTTGTTGTTAATAGACAATATGCTAGAAGTATACAAGTTGGATGGAAATATGGTATGAATGATTAGTACTTGCTGATATAAGTATATACTAACCATGCTTGGAATGCTTAGATAAGTGTAGAGGTGTTCAAATGGCTAACCGATCGATTAACTGAATTAACCGAATCAAAATTTTTCCAAAAAAAAAAGTAACCTAATCGAAATATTTTGGTTAATTCGTTCGGTTAACAGAATTAACCGAAAGAAATTTATATGTTTTTTTTGGTTAAAACTAGTATAAAACATATAGGTCTGGTATTGGAATCTGATGCTGATGGAATTTTAGAAAAAGTTTGTTGGTTGTTCTTGTTGGGTAGTTGTAACGACTCAGCTTCTAGTGGTGTCAAAAATTACAGTTTTGAAATGTCATTTTCATAAAATATGTTTGTAGATATTAATATTTAATATTTATAATACTAGTATAGAAACATATTAAAGTTGGTCTTGTAATTTTGCTTAATTGATAGTAAACTAAGGTACAAGTGTAACGATACTAAAGTCAGTGGAGTTGAAAATTACGATTCCAAGATCTCGTTTCCATAAACTGAGTCAGTAAATATTATTAAATAATTTTTTCAAGTTAATTATAATTTTATATTAAATTTTGATCGGATAAATTACTAATTGGACAATTAGTAAAAGTACAAGTGCGTCGGTACTAAAGTCAGTGGTTTTGGAAATTGAGGTATCGGGACCTCGTTTCTGTAAACTGGACTCGTAAATATTTTTATTAAATATTAATGAATTTAATTTGTAAACAAATTAAATTTTGTTTAGATAACTTAGTATACTTAGTGCTTAATCTAAGTACAGGGACTAAATTACTTTAGAGGTAAAAGTGTGATTTATAAAAACATTATAGTTTGGAATTTAATAAAGGGGCTAAAGTGACAATTAACCACTAAATTTCTTTGTGTGGTTGTTTAGCATATGTGTATATGCTATAATATATATATGCATATTATTAAAAGAAAAAAAGAAGAAAATAGTATAGAATAGTACAAAAAATGAGAGATTTAGTAAGTTAAACAGTGGTGGTCGGTAAAAAGAAATATTTTTGTTTCTTTTCATTCTCTAACCATTTGAAGCAAAATTGGCAGGAAGGGAGAAGCGCACGGCCTCAGGGCTTGAAAGTTTCAAGCTTAAATTGGTTAGTACGATTTAGTCATTTTCTCGCAATTTTTATATTTTCGGAATCCCAGTACTATAAACTAATTGACCCATGTGGTAATTTTTGTTATTGTCAAAATTTGAGGATGCTACTATTATTGAATGTTTGAAGTTCTGGTGTTAAATGGTTAACTTTTAAGCTTAGATATGAAAAATTACTATTTCATAAAGTGAAAATTATTAATTTTGAACATAGGGACTAAATTGTGAATATATCAAAATTGATATGAAATTACTATAATTATTGAAAATAGAGGGCTATTGAAGGATGGATTTGAAATGGGTTTAAAAATCAGAGCTCAAATATGAAAGTTCAGCCTGTTTCGGTTTTAAGGACTAAATTAAATAAAATGTAGAACTTTAGAGAAATTGTAAAAAATGTTAACGGGAAGAAAGATGCATTATATTGAATGTTATAAAGCACTTCAGACTAATAATTGAAATAATTTATTATATAGATCGAGATTTGAGCTAATTGGCGGATTAGTCCTCAACGTTTTATATGTAGCTATTTTTGTGAGGTATGTTCATATGGAACTTATTTTATTAATTAATGATACAATTTTTATTATATTGTTTTGCTTAATATTAAAACTGTTATTTATATAATATTTTTGGCATCAAATGACTAAATCGAAAGATATGGATGAAATGATTACGATATGAATAGCTCGAAGTTTACGGTGAACAAATTCTTGGTTTGATGTTTATTAAATTCTTTATGTTATGATATTTTATATTATTATTGTACAGTCCAATGCTAAGAAATAATTGATTTATCTTAAAGTAGTTATATGGAATTGATTTATATATAGTAATCGGATTGAAATTGAGCAGAAGCATGTTCATATCTTTTTAACATTTGATATGCTTTAAATGCTAGCAAAAGTATGTTTCAAATGTTGTTAAACTAAGATTTAAATGTTGTCCAAAATATGTTTTAAATGTCATCCAAAACGTGTTTTAAGTGTTGCCTAACCTAGACATTTCTATTATGTTTATGTTAAATTAAATGTTAAGATTAAATAAGTTTATGTTGATCTTAATGCTAATATTATGGGTGAATAAGTGTTTCTCCAAAGCTAGTTATATCTGATATGCTTCATGCCGATTTAATGCTTTACTTGATTTTTTCGTTATATTATTGTTTCAATGGGAAGGATAAACGAGTGTAATTCAAGGTTGTTCAAATATTGTTGTTTTAACACTATTTGATTCTTACAATATTAATGTTATTTAAGTGTACATCGATACTGTAGTCAAATATTATAAAGTGGGTGAATGTTATAAACTATATCGTATGCATGTTCAACTATAATGTTCAAATGTTGGTGTTTCTATAACTCGACTATTTCAATTGTTGTTCTTATATATATATATGTTACTTTGTTTGGAAAGTATACAAAGAGAGTTAGTCCTTGGAACAAATTGGTGAAATGTTAAAATGAAATTGAAACATTGGTTTTGACTGAATGAACACTTATTTTTTGATTTTACCGACCAGCGCAGAACACACTTATTTGTCAGTTATACTAACTAGTGCTGGGCATACTCATTTTTCAATTTTACCGACCAGCGCAGGGTACACTTATTTGTCGGTTATACCAACCAATACTGGGCACATTTATTTTTTGGTTTTACCGACCAATGCAAGGCGCAATTATTTGTCAGTTATACTGACCAATGTTGGGCACAATCATTTTTCAATTTTACCGGCTAGCCCAAGGCGCAATTTGGTATTACGGATTTTTCTGTTAAGCACTGGGTGCCAAATTTGGTATGTTAGTCAGAATCGCGTAGAGATCCGAGTTCGAGTACATTATTAAGGAAGATAAAGAGAGGAAATGGGAATAAGAGTTAATATATGAATAACGAATGACATTATGGGAATTGAATTTTTGACTACTTCGAAAAACGTTTTAAGTATTCAGATTATAGGGATACTAAACTTTTACTCAGTGGATGATCTAATTTTTGTTATGTGCATAGGTTAGGTACTCATTGATCAGATTGTCGACTTAGCATCCAATGGCAATCTTGGACTCAAACATCGACTGTTTGTTCTTTTGGTCTTGGCATGTACCTAGGATGTCTAAGGTCTTAAATGGTCTTTTGTACATAGTTGTTTTTTTTTTTTAGATTTTGTAAACTTTGAAATGTGTTTTGAGGTGTCAATTGTGGCATATTGCTTAGATTTTTAGGATATTTGATTCCAATGATGTTTTGGGTTCAAATTAAATGTTTTCGAATAGGTTAAAGTGGTTGCAAATGGTTGCTTATGGTATAAGTGTTGCTAGGATGACTTATAAGTTTTATAAGGTATCTTCTAGGTATACATGGTCTGGCACATGGTCGTGTGCCATATACGGGCTGGTGGCACGGCCGTGTGGTCTGTAACATTTTTGTGATTTTATTGCACACCATTTCAGTAAGATATACGATTTACCCACACAGCTGTATAACCCATCCACACAGCCTTGTGACTTTCACACATGGCCATGTGGCCAAGCACATGGGCTTAATGTTTTTCCCTGTCCCCTATTTCCAAATTTCTTTGTTTCAACTTTTTATTTTTGCCTCGAATCAGTCCCTAATTTTCTTTGAATTATTTTTAAACTTTTGTATATTCAATATTTAATTGAATTGGATTTAAGAGGTTCATATGTATGCTCGAATGTAATTATTTCACATTTAATTATTTCGTTTAAATGTTTAAATGGTTGAAATTGTATAATAATTGCTTGTAGCACCCTAGTACTTGGATTCGGTGATCGGATCGGGTTAAGGGTGTTATAGTAATTTATTGACCATATAGGTCCAGGCAAGATGGAAAGACTTATAGACAAATTGAATGCGAACAAGCATTCACAAACACAAGTGCTGGGTAATTTCAAATATCTATCCTCTACTCCTTTCTACTCAATTACATTCACAAACACACGTTGAGAACTAAGAAGCAGTAGCATAATTGCAAAAATATCCAAGAATGAAAATTTTGTCATAAAAAAAGAAGAAACAGAAAAAAATCCATTTCGGTGAAAACAAAAAGAACATACCTTTGACAAAAAAAACACTTGAAAAATCCAAGGTGAGTGTCGGACGGTGGTGAGTGAAGTCGAAATCGAAGGTGCGTCACTGGTCACTACGTTGGGTTGGGGATTTTGGGATATTTTCGATTAGGGATTTTGGTTGTAACACCCCTTACCCGTATCCAAGGCCGAAATAGGGTACGAGGCATTACCAGACTTAACTATACACATAGACGAAAACCGGGCCATAAAATTTCCTTTAATTCAAAACTTTTCGAACACATGCATAGACTCATATTTAAAGACATATAACGTGGCATAAATGAGCACTTACACATCCATAATCATGCAATAACATGTCATTCACTTTCAACATATTTGCTTACCATCCTGTATATAATATACAGTCTTACATTAACTAGAGCTAGACATGCTAAATCTTATTCTCATTTTATACCATCATAATGTAGTTACCAATTTGTCCATTAAACATCCATATTCAAGGCAACATTACTCATTTCCATTTAATTAATGATCCACTTGCCTGCATTTAACTTACCTGATGTATTACCAATCATGCATAACAAACAAAGCTAACTATATCATCACATAAAAACATAGGACATGAAATGATTAATTAAACTTATAAACCATAATGGATAAGGACCACTTCTCATGATCATATACAATAACTCAATGCAGACTGATACGTATGGTCAAAGTCATAATAATAATACATATCACAAACCAACTTCCTATTCATGCCACTCACTTGATATTTCTAATATTTGAATTAATTCTCCCAAAAATGATAGTTTGATAGTGTAATTTTGCCTCCGACGATCTTCAACCCTGAGCCGACCTGCAAATACTAAAGAAATAGAGCGGATGGGTAAGCTTTACGCCTAGTAAGTCCATATGAAGTTAATAAGTAATTACTAACATGCTTTTCAAGATAAAACACTATAATTGTACAATTACACATGTTAAGGTTAAGCTGTTTTATCGAGTTACAGTTACTAAATCACTCATATCTGGAGGTACAAAACTCCAAACTTAGTTTTGTTAATTTTTCTTGATACTAGACTCATATACCTTTCTCCCATAAAATTTCCAGAATTTTTTGTTTAGCCAATTAGTACAATTTATTCATTAAAGTTTCCCCTGTTTTGCTGTCCAATAGTTCTGACCTCTCTTCACTAAAAAATATTTATCTCATATTTCGAGACTCAGATGATGTTCTCGTTCATTCCTCCTGAAATTAAACTCATTGAGGATTCTATTCATATAAATTATAACTCATAATTATTTTTTTACAATTTTTAACGATTTTTCCAAGTTAGAATAGGGGATCTCGAATTCATTCTGACACTGTCTCACAAAAATTAGAATATCACATATTTTAGAACTATTTTGCTCCCCCTGTTTCTATTATATGAAAATAGACTCATTAATATTTAATTCCATGATTTTTTTTAAATTTAATTCATCTTAAAAAATTTTTGGTGAATTTTCAAAGTCACGCAACTGCTGCTGTCCAATATTGTTTTACTACTAAAATTCACTCTTACATAATTTCACTTAATCCATTTTGTCTTATTGAAGTTCACTTAAATAACGAGCAAATTGCTCATAATTTTCATAAACATATACCTGCACTTATTCATCATATAATCATGTTCACTTGTATTTTTACTTAATCGATTTTCCCGTTGAACTCTTCGGAATAATAACTTATACTCAGTTGCTTGCACATATTTTCACACTTGTAGACAAGGCTATCTGGTACGCATAGTAGCCTGCACTTAGTACTACACATGCGACCAATTATCCGGCACACGTAGTAGCCTGCACTTAGTACTACACATATGACCTAACCATCTGATACACGTAGTAGCCTATACTTAGTACTACGCACGTGATCGAAGTTATCGGGTACGCATAGTAGCCTCCACTTAGTACTACACATGAGACTAATTATTCGGTACACGTACTAGCCCACATTTAGTACTACACACGTGACCTCACAACAGATCATTCGTATCGTTTCTATTCTGAAGGCTCAACCAAGAAATTCCTCACTTTCCAACATGTTACAAATTTATTCATAGTCCTTTTTCAATTTGCAATTCACAACAAATAATCATTCTATAGGCAGGCACATTTCATATGATAATAAAATATAATAAAATAAAAAGAATCGATAAATTATTTACGTACAAACTTGTCGATATTTCATCAGGTACAATCGTGTAGCAATTCATACAACCCATGTAATAGTAATTTAACATTCAATTCATGTAACAATAATTTGCCATTCAATTTCACATGACACAACAAGCATCACATTTTCCATATCATACACACCAGCCATCAACTTCTCCTAAACATATTAAATCATACAATTTATGTCACAACAATAGAAAATTACAATTCAAGTATGGTATTGCATTATTATTAACACACGAACTTACCTCGAATACGAAAATGGCCATTTTTACCATTTTGTCCACAACTTGGTATTTTGCCTATTTTAGCCTGAATTTCAATTTTCCTTGCTCTATCATTACAAATATAGCCTAATTAGGACTCTAATTATTCAAATTTACCCAAAATCATATTTTGAAAAAATTATAATTTTATCCCTAAACTTTGTCAAAATTACTTTTTTGCCCCTAGGCTTGTAAATTAAACTTCATCCTATTTTCTTAGGTTTTATGACATGCTAATCAATTTTCCTTTCTATAGCAACATCTAATTCACACTCTAACATGTACTTATGAACATTAGATATTTTTACCAAATCTGTCGTTTTACTCGTTTTTACGTAAAATCGCTTAGTAAAAGTTGTTTAACACAATTTCAAGCTTCATACTCTACCATAAAATATCAAAATAAACACATTTCACCTATGGGTATTTTCCAAATATAAACCCTAGGTTAAATTATTGCTAGAATAAGCTTAACCAAGTTACCGGGATTTCAAAAATGTAAAGAACTTTAAAAACGGGGCTAATGGATACTTACAATCGAGCTTGGGAGTTTGAATAAACCTTAACCATGGCTGCTGCTGGTAGAAACGGTTGAATGAAGAAGATGATAGCTAATTTGGCTTATTTCCCTTTTTAATTCTTTTAATTATTAGTTTACCAAAATACCCCTAACTTAAAAATATTTTATTACACCCATTTTATGTCTACTTTTGTCCAAAAATTAACCAATGGTATAATTACAATTTAAGGACCCTCAATTTAAAATTTCATAACAATTGGACACCTCTAGTATATAGAACTCAACTTTTACACTTTTTACGTTTTAGTCCTTTTGACTAAATTAAGTGCCCGAATGTCAAAATTTTCAAAAAATTATTCCATGAAATCGTATACCATAAAAATATAATAAAAAATAAAATTTTCATCGTCGGATTTGTGGTCCTGAAACCACTGTTTTGACTAGGCCGAAAATCAGAGTGTTACATTGGTTGAAGAAGAAATCAATGGCAGACGAATGTTGAATGATGATAGTGACCTAGTGTATGTCTGATGGTTTGACTGGTGGACGCCGGACGATGGTGACTCATAGTGATATTTTAGATTAGGGATTTTCAAATTAAGGTTACGGATTTTTTAGTCTGTGAGATTTGAGTGTACCGTGTGCATTATTTTTAGGCTTCGGAGGAATTAGGATGTTATGTTTTCTATTTTTTTTATGAGTTAATGGATTGTGTTTGTTTTGGGAGTGGGTTAGTGTTTGGGGACTGGGTCTGGGTGGGTAGTGGCCTTGTGGACTAATATATAATATTAATTATTAAGTTTGGTTAATTTAGTTAATTAATCGATTTCGAACCGAATTAACTGTTAATCGAACTTCCAAAAATTATTAATCAACATTCGATCGAATTAGATCAGTTAACTGATCGATTAACCAAATTAATTCATTTCGATCGATTAAGTTGGTTTTAATCGAAATTTACACACCCCTAGATATGTCAATTGGTTATTTTTTTAGGATGTGTTTTAGTTTGAATGGAAATAGTGTATGGTTAATGGTTATATGAAGGCATGAAAATGATAGTTTTACGTTAAGTTATATATGTTTCATAAGAATGCCAAATTTAGAAATTCAATTAGTATATTAAGAATGAAAAAATTGAATGGTTGTACAAAGGTGAATGGTTTAAGAATTTACAAGTTAGAAATGGTGTAGCTATGTGTTTATTTGATGTATGATTGTTTGGTTGATTGAGAAATGGTTGAATTGAAATTTTAGGTATGTTTTGAATTGGTTTATTTAGGTTTTAAGTGTGCGTATAAGAACCAATTGGGTATGTTTTGTTTTGGACATAGAATAGATGCCAAAATGGAATATTTTGACATATTTGGCACTAAGGTATCAATACCCGAGTAAATGTATCGGTACTTAGCATTTTTCAATAAATTTTTAAAAATAGTATCGATACTGAACTGAAGTATCAATACTCTATATTAGAGTATTGATACTTTACAAGGGTATCAAGACGATTGGTTTTTGTTAATTTTTGGTAAAACATTGAACCTGAATATGGTAACGATATCAAGGTATTAGTATTAGTGCCCAGTGGTAAGTATCGATATTGTAAGCATAGTGTTGATATATACCTTTTGATTTAAATTGATTTTTCATAACATCAAAATTAAGAATGGTATCGATACCTATCATGGGTATCGATACCTGTTTTGAAGCTTGGAAACTTTACAAATTTGGTATTATTTCATGTTTGGATTAGTAATTGAGTTTCCGTAAGCTCAATTGAGTCTTGGAAAAGTTTGTTTAATGTATAATGATTGTATAATAAAATATTTGAGTTTTTTAAGGATTTAAATACAATGTTTTCGACGGTAGTTGCTCCAACAATGGATGTGACATTCTATTACTCGGACCCAACGATCAAGTCCGGTACTGAGGTGTTACAGGATAACTTTTATTTATTTATTTAAATAATTAAAATAATTTTATTTCAATTCAAATTATAATTTAAATAATATTTTTAATTATTCCATTTTTTTACTATATCAAGACAAATTATTTGTCCTTAGACCAATATCTTAGTTCACAATTAAAATTTTTTAAAAGTGAAGTTGTAACACGCCTAATTCGTCTTTGTCGTCAGATTAGGATTACGGAGCATTTGCATACAAATTACAACATTTAACATCATAATAGAAACTATTATATATCTTAATATAAATAACTAAGTACTTAATATAATCATAATACAAAAATACATTCGGGCCTTAAATCGAGCCTTCAGGGCCCTAAAGATAACTTGGGAAGGTCCGAGGATACATTTGAAAGAAAATAGAAAAATTTGGTAAAACATGAAAATTTGGGATATCAAGGGTCACACGGCCGTGTGACATAGCCCAGACCTCGTGGACATTCAAAGTCTAGACACACGGTCGTGTCCCAGCTCATGTGTCCACCCGTGTGAGTATTTGAAATAGGGTTATACATTCGTTTCGCAGGTCGTGTGCCAAACCATGTGCATTCGATGTTGAGTCACACGGTTTTGTTGTAGGTCGTATGCCAGACCATGTCACACCTGCACATAAAACAATAATAACACACAACCATGTGGGGTGGCCGTGTTCCGTGTAGCAACCCGTGTCCCAGGCTGTGTGTAGCATAAATTGCCCTTAAAACAAGCCCGTTTAAGCATCAAACCTTGCACACCAAATCACACCATACCTAACTTATTCCACATTGTTTATAGTACATTTAAGGATACTAGAAACATGCCAAATCATCCATCCAAATCTAACCAATATGCCATCTAAAGGCACCTTAATTCATACTCCAATTCACTCATTCAAAGCTACATTTCATACCATAACATACATTACATTCATCCATGCATTATTGATCTACCTCATTCACATATCAACAAGAAATAGCAATGTTTTTACAATGCATATAAAAAAATGACCAAAAGACATTTTAAACACACTTAAAACATACCAATTTCATCAACCTATAAGGCTAACCAATGTACCAACAAAAGGTACCACAATCACAAATCAAACATAATTTCAGTCAACCACGTTTGCCTACTTAAAGAAAAGGACATACACAAGTCCAACAACATCTATTTACATCATCATTTTCAAAACAACAACTCAAAGACATTATACCACAATTAAGTTAATCACAACTCAAAATAACCAAAAGACCAAGACCACATTTTGTAACACCCCTTACCTGTACTCGAAGCCGGGATAGGATACGAGGCGTTACCGAACACATGCACAGTCATTCATGCAAAATTGGGTTATAAAATTTCATTCAACTTAAAATAAATCAAACACATGTACAATGTCCCTTATACGGGCCTACGAGGTCCAAAATATGCATTGGAAATGGTCCGCAACTAAACCGAGAATTTTTAAAAATTTTACAACACTTAAGAAATTTTCAATGTTTGGAGAGTCACAAGCCCGTGTGGCTTGGGACACGCCCGTGTCCTCAGCTCGTGCAACTCTCTGTTTATGATGTCATCAACAAATAAGGGTTACACAGCCAAGTCACACGGTCGTGTCTCTGCCCATTTGGCCGAGAAAATGACTATTTACCAAGCCATTTGTCACAATTATTTGCACATACTTAAACATAGCTTCAATAGTACATTCCATGGCATAAATAAACTACCATCAAGCAATAACATATCATTTTCATATGATCATCTATCATGCATTAAACATCATGCCTTACCAAATCATTTTATGCTAAATTCACACCCAAAAGACATTAACATATGAATAAATTCATATCCATTATATATATCAAGCAAATATAAACCACATCACAAAACATTGCCATAAGCACATGCATAATTATATGGGCTTTGATAAACCGTAATTTATACGTATTTTTTCCCCATGCTTAACACATTTTATGGATGATTTTTCCTTAGAATTGGTGAATTTGATGCTCCTAATGCCTTAATTTCATGTTTTATATTTAGGTGAGCATAGTAGAGCGAAAGGAATGAGAAACGAGCCAAAAACGGAGAAAATGGGCCAAAGTACAAAATCAACACGGCCTGGACTTCCTCACACAGGTAGACCACACGGCCGTGTCAATTTGGTAGAATTGAATCATGACTCACACGGGTAGACCACACGCCCGTGCATATTTAACAGGCTTGACCACGACCTGAAGTAATCGTACACGAACGTGTCACACGGGCGTGTCCCTGCCGAGCCCAAGTTGAGTCCAATTCGGAAAAGGCTAATTTTGAGGGCTTTTAGGCATTCTAAAGCCTATAAATAGGCCCTAAAGGAAGAAGAAAAGGGGACATAGAGAGAAGAAGGCAGGGAACTACTCAAGGGAAGCCGATTGATCCATCTCAGAAGCTGGATTCACCATCAAGACTGAAGATCTCCCCTCAATTTCCCTTTAGGAGTTTTGGGTTTTCTTTATGTTTTGTATTCATTATTCTTCTGAGATGTTTTCCTTTTTAGTTATGAACTAAATCCCCTAAATACCTAAGGGGAATGAAACCTAAGACGAATCTTGTTATTATTTTCTGAATTGTATGATAAATATTTAACTTGTTCTTAATTATGTGTTCTTAATTCTTGTTTTGATATCCAGGATACTGATTCAAGATAAACTCTTATTCAGAGGAGGAATAGACCCTGTCTAAGAGTACATTTGTCATAATTAAGCGGAGTTGATTGCGCGCCTAGACATAGGGTGGCAAGATTTTGCTGGATTAGGGTGAAACCTAATAAGGGGATCCATAAATTGAGTTAATGCAACCCTAGGATGTTAATTAGAGAAAAGTCTCAATTATTCAATCTAGGGATTAGACGTTATTAGTTTTGAATAGGGATAATAACATAACTTAGGGATCTCTACGAGACAAGTTAAATGAATAAATCGTCCGATTTGGAGTCAGAATAATAAGTGAAGTCTAGGTGGATTATTCCTTAGGTATTGTCTTAATTCAATCATTTTCCAAAAGTAATCCCCCAATTCTATTTTCTGTGAATTCTTAGTTTATATAATTAGTTAGTTAAAACAAAACCCCCTTATTCGTAGGCTAGATAATAAAAGGGCAGTCATTACTAGTATATTTAGTTCTTTTGGGATCGACAATCTAGTCTTGCTAAAACTATACTATTGTTTGATAGGTACACTTGCCTACATCGTGATAATAGTTAGTTTCAAGAACGATTCTTTATAAATATTTAAAACCTGTCACACGAAAATCGCGATCAAGTTTTTGGCATTGTTGTCGGGGAACTAAGATATTAGGAACGCTCAATTTTTATTACTTTAGCCATTTATTTTTCTTGCAAGTTAATTCTATTTTATTTTTATTTATTAATTTACATTTTCTTTCTCTTGGTAGGTTTTTATAGTTTATGACTAGAAGAAACCTGTCAGGACCACTACTTTTTGACGAAGAAATCGATCGCACAGTTCACAGAAACCAAAGAGAAATAAGGTGAAGCTTAAGATACACAGAGAACGATAGTCAAACCCCAACCGAGGAGATGGCTAAAAACCAAGACAATCAGCTACCTCCTGCGATACCCGCTGAACTAGCCAATCAGAATCCTACTCCTCGTACTATGTATGATTATGCTAAACCTAATTTAACAGGAACTGAGTCAAGTATAGTTAGGCCTGCTATTGCTGCAAATAAATTTGAACTAAAACCTAACACTATTCAAATGATACAGCAATTTGTTCAGTTTGATGGTTTGCAGGATGAGGATCCGAACACTCACTTGGCAAATTTCCTAGAATTCTGCGATACATTTAAAATTAATGGCGTTTCTGACGATGCCATTCGACTTCAGTTATTCCCTTTTTCATTAAGGAACAAAGCTAAACAGTGGTTGAACTCGTTACCACGAGGGTCAATTACTACTTGGGAACAAATGACCGAAAAATTTCTATTAAAATATTTTTCGCTGGCTAAAACGGCCAAATTAGGCAAATTGACTTAGAAAATCCTTACGATGCATGGGAGAGATCAAGGACTTACTGAGAAGGTGCCCCCACCATAGGTTATCGCTTTGGCTGTAGGTTCAAACATTCCATAATGGCCTGAATCCGTCGACTAGGTAAATGATTGATGCAGCAGCCGGGGGAACCATCAACAACAAAACACCTGAAGAGGCTTACGAATAAATTGAAGAGATGTTACTGAATAACTATTAGTGGGAAGTCATGAGGACTAAGCCAACTAAAACAGCATGCGTTTATAACGTCGATTCTGTTACTATGCTGTCAAACCAGGTAGAACTTCTAAATAAAAAGATTGATGGTTTACTTGGTTCTACTCAGGTACATCCAGTAATGAGGTGTAAGACGAATAGAGGAGGGGCATGCACAGAGTATCAGCCCTTCAACCTCAGCATCGAGGAGGAATAAGTCTAATATATGGGTAACAATAACTCTAGATCCCAAAATAACCCATATTGTAACACTTATAATGCAGGTTGGAGGAACCATCCCAATTTCTTGTGGGGCGGTCAAGGACATCAAAGACCACAACATCCTCGGTGTCAAAAACCCGTTTCCAGAACACCGAGACAACACTTAAAAATCAACAAGCACCGATCCAAGGGCTCGAAACTCAAATAGGCCAGCTTTCCAAACTAATCTCTGAACGACCACAAGGTAGCTTGCCAAGTAATACTGAACCCAACCTAAGGGAACAACTCAACGCGATTAATGTTCAAGATGAAGAAAGATTCGTTGAGCCTGAGCCAGAACCGAGGCAATAAACTGTGGTGAGTAGAGATCAAGGCGAGGTAGGTCATAATAAAAACAAATCAGTGAATGTTGATTATAAACCTCGTGTGCCATACCCTAACGCGACAAGGAAAGACCGCTCAGATGAACAATTTGGTAAATTCCTTAAACTCTTAAAAAAATTACATATTAACTTACCGTTTATTAAAGTTCTATCACAGATGCCAAACGCAATGAAATTTTTAAAGGAGCTTTTAGCAAATAAGTGGAAGTTGGACAAGGCGTCGCATGTGGAGCTGTAATATCCTGATTTTGGGCCTAGTCAGAATAGTGGTTTCGTGACCACAAAATTCGAGATAGAAATAATTATTTTATGATTATTTTGAGGTCTATGATATGATTGCATGATTGTGTGAAAATTTCGTGAAGAAATTTTATGCATAAAGTGCTTAAATTGAAATTAGGGACTAAATCGAATAATTTGTAAAACTTGCATTCTAGAAGTTTCTAGTATGAAATTGTTTTGAAATATTAATTAGGAGGTCTTAAATAGCAATTTTACCAATTTATAAGTCTATGGACAAAAATTGGACATGGATGAAATTTTTGGAAAGTTTAGTAGTAAGGGCATTTTGGTCATTTAGGGGTAAAATGAATTAAAATACAAAATTAAAAGCCAATTTTGCTCATCTTCAACCCCATGGCCGAATATAGCAAGGAGAAACCATGGCTAGGGTTTTTCAAGCTTCCAAGCTCGATTGTAAGTCCGTTCTAGCCTCGTTTTTAATGATTTTTACGTTTTTAGAGTCCCGGTAGCTCGATTAAGCTTATGCTAGCAATAATTCAACCTAGGGTTCATATTTGGAAAAATACCCATAGGTGAAATTTGTGTATTTTGGTGTTTTATGATAGAATATGAGGTTTTAAATTATGTTAGACAACTTGTGCTACTCGGTTTTAAGCGAAAACTAGAAAAAAGGGCTTAATCGGTAAAAATACCTAATAATCATAAGTACATGTTAGAGTGAGAATTTGATGTTGCCATAGAAGGGAAAAATTATCAGCATGTCATAAAACATAAGAAAATAGGCTGAATTTTAATTTACGAGATTTGGGGCAAAAGTGTAAATATGCAAAAGTTTAGGGGCAAAACTGTAATTTTTCAAAAATATGATTTTGGGTCAATTTGAATAATGTGAGTCCTAATTAGACTATATTTTAAATGATAGAGTAAGGAAAACTAAAATTCGGGCTAAAATGGGGAAAATACCAAGTTGTGGATGAAATGGTAAAGGTAGCCATTTTCGCATACGAGGTAAGTTCATGTGTAAATGTAGTAACATAATTGTCATTTTAAGCAATTTAATGTTGTTTATATGATATGATGCTGATTTTTATCATGAAATATTATGCTTTGTGGTTATTTTCGAATAAAATGCAAATTATGTGTATTAATTGTTAAATATAAAGTACTACCGAGTATTGGTTTCGCTATTTTACGGAAGATGGCAAGGAGATGTGTTCGAGGAAAATCCCGTTTGAACCTTAGGAATAGATTAGGATACAAGTGACATGTCACTAGGATGGTTGAGCATTCGAACTCGTTGAGTTGAGTCCGAGTTCACTTATGGATGCGAATGTCCGAACTCGTTGAGTTGAGTCCGAGTTCGAGAGATGTAACTAGGCATCCGAGCTCTTTGAGTTGAGTCCGAGTTCACTTATGGATGTGAACACCCGAGCTCGTTGAGTTGAGTCTGAGTTCACTTATGGGCGGGTTACATGGTAGCTTGGCTACATATGTGGCACTTATGTGCAAACTTTCCATGTATCCGAATTATATTCCGATGTGTTCAACGGGTAAAATTCTACTCAAAATGGAGGAATACTCGAGATGAAAGGGACGTATTGGTAAGTGTTGTGAAATGAATACTTTGAACAGGTATGTACTTAACCCTCGGGTTGAAAACTCGATATAACAACAATATGGTAAGATGATAAATGAAAATGTGATATGAATGTCTCGGTGATGATTATGCAAATGATGTTTTATGTTTGCTTATATAGTTGTGTTACTTACTATTTGCATGTGAGCTTACTAAGCATTTATGCTTACTTCCTCCTTTTCATTCCTTGTAGTGTTGACAAGCCAGCTCGGAAATCGGGAACGGTCGGAGGCATGCTCACACTATATCCGTATACCATCTTGGCATAATGGCTTGCATATTTTGAGTAGCATTATAATCATTTTGTATATATGGTCTTATGATATGGTTATTGAGTGGTATGGAAATGCTTGGTAATGATTATCCTTTGGAATGGCTAATCATGATCATATTTGGTGTTATGTATGCTAAATTACTAGCTAATCCATGGAAAACATGAAATAGGTAAAATTTACCATAAAATAGATTCAGACAGCAGCAGTGACGTGAGTTTGAAAAATCATTAAAAATAGTAGAGATACAATTAGATGGTGAATAAAATATGGAATTGAATAATTATAAGTCTATTTCATATGGATTGAACAAAACAGGTATATGAGTTATATTTTATGAGATGTTTTAATTTTTGTGAAACAAGGCCAGAGCAATTTCTGGATCCCCTGTTCTGACTTTGGAAATTCACCATAAATTGTTCAAAGATAATTAGAAGTCATGATTTATATGTGCAGATTCCTATTTGAGTCTAGTTTTATTAGAAACAAACGGCATAGTCATTGAAACTCTGTAAAGGGAGATATCTGATTCGTAATACACAGAGGTCAGAGCAGTCGAATCCTGAAACAGGGGAGACTTTAACTAATAAACTGTACTAATTGGCTTGACCAAAAATTCTATAAAAAAATTAGTAAATAGATATATGAGTCTAGTTTCAGTGAAAATTTACGGAATTGGATTTCGAGTTTCAATTTCGAGTTTCATAACTCGAGATATGAATTTTTAAGCGACTATGACGCAGATTGTTAGCTTGACTGAAAATTTTAAAAATAAATTGTTTGAGCTGTTTAAGCAATGAATTAAGTCTGTTAACACCTCGTGTTCGACTCCGGTGACGGTCTCGGGTACGGGGCATTACAGGAGCTAAACGCAGTTTGCTCAGCTATTCTACAGAATAAACTACCCAACAAACTAAAAGATCCAGGGAGTTTTACGATTCCTTGCTTAATTGGTAGTTTAGATGTTAATAATGCATTAGCTGATTTAAGGGCTAATATTAACGTCATACCTTACAAAATGTTTAAACAATTAGGACTTGGGAAACCCAAACAGACTAGGATGAGCATTCCATTAGCAGATAAAACTATAAGATTTCCTAGGTGTATTATTGAAGATGTGCTAGTTAAAATCGATAAATTTATATTTCCCGTTGACTTCATTGTTCTAGACATAGAGGAGGATAGCAACACTCCTTTGATTTTAGGACGACCCTTTTTAGCAACTGCTAAAACGATTATTGATGTTGGCACAGGTGAGCTCACATTCCGTGTGGGAGACTAAACAATCACTCTTCAAGCTCGCAATTCTCGCAACACATCAGAAATTGAAGGTGATCGTCTAAACCATTCTACTAAAACTGACAATCCGGTGCAACCTACTGTGCAGGAAATGAGTCTGAAAGAAGAACATGAGCCATTCTCAAGCAATAGTAGAGGACCTATTCATGAAGATCGAAGGCTACAAATCGAGGAGCTAGATGAATGGCGGATGCATAAACCGAGAACACACGATAAACTAAACCTACGCCAGAACAAGCTCAATACCTTCCCAAATCAACTTAAGGTTGGAGATAAAGTATTATTTGATGCCATAGATCCTCACATTATCACTACCAAACCGAATGAAGAAATCCCTCTCACGGTACTTAGCATTTTCCCATTCTGTATAGTCGAGGTAAGTCATCCTAAGTTCGGCACTTTTAAGGTAAACAACACCCGTATAAAACCTTATTTTGATAAGAATGATAGCAGGAATGAGGAGTATAAACTCCTCGAACCACCATGACCGCTCAATGGAGAGGTAAGTCAAGCTTAGACTATAAATAAGCGCTTCTCGGGAAGCAACCCAATCACTAACTGTATAAACTTCTTTCAATTTTAGTGTTTGACACCTAACTTACTAATGGAACTCTTGAATACAAGTTTACCACACAGACACGGCCAAGCACACGGGCGTGCTTAGGGTCGTGTGAAAACAAGGCAAAGATTTCCCCAACACGGCTACGACAAATCACCACAGTCGTGCGACATGGCCGTGGGCGAACCTGCCAAAACAGCACGGGCTTGCGACACGCCCGTGCCAAGCAACTGTGGTCGAACCTTTTAAATTACCACGGGCGTGGGGATACATCCACGGGTATGGGAGAAGCGAACAATGCCAGACACGGCCGTGCGCACGAACACGCCCAAGGAACACGGGCGTGGGAAATTGTCAGACGCGCCCAAATTCAAAATTCGTGAATCACACGGGCTGAAATTGGGGAACACGGGCGTATTACCTGGCCGATTGCCCCAAAATCTATAAATAGGATGCACTATTCATTATCTTCTTCACCCAGTAAACCCCAACCCTAGCCGTTGAAAGTCCACACGCCCTCTCTACCACGCCCGTGCGCTGCCTCCAACTCCATTTTTGACGCTCATTCTCCCCTTTCTAGAGTTTGTTTATTCTTTTCCCTTTAATTGCACTCATTTTTCATGTTAAGTTATCATAGTACTATGCATTTTTTATGTTCTTTTCATCCCTTTATCACTCATATTTCATATCTAGAATAGTTGTTATCTTTTCATGTTCAAATTCTTACTCATTACATGATTTATCTACTCCTTTTGATTAGTTAAAAGTAAATAGTCATGGATAGTTGAAATATTCATGCCTCTTATGTTGACATTTCTGCTCATTCATATAGTATGTTGCATTCCATTCTTTGCCTTTTTTACTTATATCACCATGCTAATGCCACAAAAGTATGCCATTGAACTTATTGTTTTAGTTAAACTTAGTAGTTGTGGCTGAACATATTTATAAATTTTTCCCTCTTCGAATGTAGTCGCATTTTACCCCGTCTACTCATCAAGACAAATTGGTGTTTTCAGTTGCAGGTACCATGTCATCTTCACGTGGTAAAAAGGTCGCTATCCCTGCTTCAAAGAAAAGGAAGGGAGCGTAATCTTCCTCGGGTCCTACCGTAGAAATTTGCCACCCTTTCATGCAATTCCCCATCGGTCCCCAAGAAGAACTTTTCCAAATACTCCCAGCCCTACCTTTAATTGCGGGCTGCTGCATCGACTGGGCTACAGTAGGACAAGTTCAGTTGGCTGATACGATTTGGGCCCTCCTAGCCACCGACCCTTGGGAGATTTTCTTTGAGATCATCGAGCCAACATATCTCAAGTTCACGATAGAACTATGCTCAGTGTTCCATCTTCAGACCGTAATGACGAACTATGATGATCCCGGCACGGTGCAATTTTGCCTAGGCGGATTAGTCCGCCAGCTCAGGATCCCAGAATTCGGTACGACATTGGGTTTTTATATAGAGGAGTTCAATGAGGAGAATGACTTAGATACTCTCAACCGCCATATCCATCGTTTTCCTTCACGGTGCTGGGACGCACTAGTACCAGATCCAGCCACCTATAATCCTAGTCGCTCCAAGGCATCGGTTCTCCCTCCATCTCTGAGGTACCTTCACGCCATTTTGGCCCACACGATTATAGGAAGGCGAGAAAGCACTGGCGTCGTCAACACTCACGACGCCTACTTTCTATGGTGTATGTCGCATGGGCACGTCATCGATCTTGCTTATTTCGTTGCCCTCGCCATTCAGCACCAGACAGAGCGGCATAGGAAGGGGGTCATCTCCATTGGCCCCTATGTTACTCGGTTGGTTTGACACTTCGGGCTCCTTCGCACCACGGCCCGAGAATCATCCTTGACCCTCATTGGCCAGATGTCTCCACAAGGCATCTCGAGCATGCTAAGCATGAGGATGATCAAAAAATGCTGAAGAATCTACCCTCCTCAATATCGTCTCGCCCAATCTACCGAGGAGGAGGCCCCGAGGACATTACTGATGATGTTCCCCCATAGCACGAGGACCCATGTCTCAACCACCACCACCCTCTTGTCCAGTTCATGCGGCGGCTTCATATGCTGACACTTCTGAGCACCTCACTCGATTCGAGCTACAGTGTTTTCAACGATTTGATAACATTGATGCTACTCTACAACAGATCTGTCAGCACCTTCACATCTCATCGCCACCCCCACCTCGTGAACCATCTAGCAATGAAGATGTTTAAAACCTTTTATTTATTATTTTATGTTTTTACTTTTATTTTATTTTAAGACTACCTTTTATTTTTATTTCATCTTATTTTTATTAGGATTTATAATTTTTATTTAACAATTTTGAATTTCGGCTATTTCTTACCGAGTAATCATTCTTCCTTATAAATTTTCTAAAAGAGTTCCTAATGCTATCACAGTTATAAACAGCTCCGAAGCTTATCATCACATAGGAACTCAAAACCCTACCGAGAAAGGTTCTCCACGACTGTCATGTCCTGCTAGACCACGACCATAGCCACCACTAGAAATAATATTCTTTTGGCGCATGACTTATGGACTAATGAACCTCTACCACCGTTGGAGTATCCTCCTCCACCCTTACGCCGATTATTCTCCAAAACTCCAGTTCAAGGAAATTCATTCATCACTCAGGAAGTTTTACTTCTCTCCCCAACTTATTTTTATATTCTTTTCTATATATCTATCTTTGTACATTGAGGGAAATGTACATCTTAAGTGTGAGGGGGGTATTCATTTCATTATCAGAAATATCCCTGAATGACTGCCTTGTTCTCTTGAAAATCTCTCATATCATATTTAGGATAAATTTTGATTGATTTATGATTTTAATTGATATATCTTGAATTAAAACATAGGCATTTATGCATTGATTGTTTAAACTTTAAGATATTATAGAATCGAGCATGATAAGTTGATTTTTAAGAATTTAAAAATTTAGGTTGTTTCCCCAAAGTTTAGGTATTACTTTGAGTTGGAATTAACAAGTTTTAAACATCAAAAAGCTATAATTTTTGTGAGATTTTTGAGCCTTTTGAGCATCTATTAATTCTTTCATGCTCACTTTTATTATTGCTTTGAGTCTGTCAGTATTGAACTGTTATTCTAGAACTTGCTTGATTATGCATGTCAAGACCACAACATTTGATTTGATATGTCAAAATGATTAAGGCACTTAGGATTAACCCACTCATGCCATGAAAAGCCTACCTCCACAATTAACCACTAGTGAACCCCTTTGAGCCTAACAACCCATTTTTTGTATTACCCGTAATATTAACCCTTAACCCATTATTGTTGAAATCCCCTAAATTAAATTTGATCCCTATTTTTTTCGAGATTTGAATTGAAATAGTTTCTCAGCTATGTCTTGTTCTTAATAGTTAGTCTATGTTTTTTAACTTGTTCTTAAAAAAATAAAAAAAAACACAAAAATGTATGTATACATATTAGTAGTAGTGATCTTTTGAGCAAAGAAGTTAAATTCCATTTTCTGAGAATAAGTTATGTTGTACGCAATTAATGAGTAGTCATTTTTCTAGTTAGGTAATTTTTCAATTCAATATCGATTCTAACTTTTTCTTTCAGCTTGTGACCACACCCCCTAACCAAGCCTCGTTACAACCCTCTAAAGACCTTTTGATTCATGTATCATCTCAATTTATAGTGGTGGAGATGTGATTTTCATGCAAGCCTATGGTAATAACTTTTCATATTGACTAATGAGTGCTACATTCATTGTCCTTAAAAACTTTGAGTGATTTGAGTGAATCTTTAGTGAGGATGTTAAACTCCGTGAGATTTCGAATCAAGGTAACCACTTAGATAAGGGGAGACATCTGTGTTTTCAAGATAAAATGCTCAACTTGGAATGTTTGAAGCTCTGATGTTCTTTTAGTTGAATTCTCAATGTATGATTACCTGTGGATTATTTTGAGATATTATCGATAGAGGTTATAAGTTGAGAAGAATTTATTTTGATTATGAGTTGAGGATTTTGCTTGAAGACAAGAAAATGCTTAAGTGTGTGGGGGTATTTGATAAACCGTAATTTATACATATTTTTACCCCATGCTTAATGTATTTTATGGATGATTTGTCCTTAGAATTGGTGAATTCGATGCTCCTAATGCCTTAATTTCATGTTTTATACTTAGGTGAGCATAAGAGAGCGAAAGGAATGAGAAACGAGCCAAAAACGGAGAAAATGGGCCAAAGTATGAAATCAACACGGCCTGGACTTCCTCACACAGGCAGACCACATGGTCGTGTCAATTTGAAAAAATCGAAGCACGACTCACACGGGTAGACCACACGTCCGTGCCTATTTAACAGGCTTGACCACAGCCTGAAGTAATCGCAAACGAGCGTGTCCCTGCCGAGCCCAAGTTGAGTCCAATTCAGAAAAGGCTAATTTTGAGGGCTTTTAGGCATTCTAAAGCCTATAAATATGCCCTAACAGAAGAGGAAAAGGGGACACAGAGAGAAGGAGGCAGGGAGCTGCTCAAGGGAAGCCGGTTGATCCATCTCAGAAGCTGGATTCACCATCAAGACTGAAGATCTCCCCTCAATTTCCCTTCAGGAGTTTTGGGTTTTCTTTATGTTTTGTATTCATTATTCTTCTGAGATGTTTTCCTTTTTAGTTATGAACTAAATCCCTTAAATACCTAAGGGGAATGAAACCTAAGACGAATCTTATTATTATTTTCTGAATTGTTCTTAATTATGTATTCTTAATTCTTGTTTTGATATCCCAGGATACTGATTCAAGATAAACTCTTATTCAGAGGAGGAATAGACCCTGCCTAAGAGTACATTTGTCATAATTAAGCGGAGTTGATTGCGCGCCTAGACATAGGGTGACAAGATTTTGCCGGATTAGGGTGAAACCTAATAAGGGGATCCATAAATCGAGTTAAAACAACCCTAGAGTACTAATTAGAGAAAAGTCTCAATTATCCAATCTAGGGATTAGACGTTATTAGTCCTGAATAGGGATAATAACATAACTTAGGGATCTCTACGGGACAAGTTAAATGAATAAATCGTCCGATTCGGAGTCAGAATAACAAGTGAAGTCTAGGTGGATTCTTCCTTAGGTATTGTCTTAATTCAATCCTTTTCCAAAAGTAATCCCTCAATTCTATTTTCTGTGAATTCTTAGTTTAGATAATTAGTTAGTTAAAACAAAACCCCCTTATTCGTAGGCTAGATAATAAAAAGGCAGTCATTACTAGTACTTTTAGTTCTTTTGGGATCGACAATCCGGTCTTGCTAAAACTATACTACTGTTCGATAGGTACACTTGCCTACATTGTGATAATAGTTAGTTTCAAGAACGATTCTTTATAAATATTTAAAACCTGTCACACGAAAATCGCGATCAAGCTTACAACCAATTAGCCAATAAAGCCAATTTGCATGGCTACAAATTACATCCAACCTTTAGCCTTCACAAGCCAATACATTTAACCAATTCATAATGACTCATACAACAAATAAACAATTCCCTATACATGTCATAAACTTAAAGGGGTTTGCATTCACTTATATCCAACATGATAGCTTGATAGTGTGATAGCATCTCCGGCCATCTCCAACCTGAGCTAGCTAAATTAACCTATAAGAGATGGGAAAAAAAAGGGGAGTAAGCTTTAAAACTTAGTTAATCCATATGAAAATAATAAGCATTTTATTAACATGCTTCTACCAATTCTCACAACATGATCTCAAGGTAAAACAATCATATTTGCACTTTTTACTTACATTCATGACAAGCTGTCCACTCGAGTCATGGTCACTCAATTATTTATAACTTGAGCTACAGAATTCTAAATTAAGATCCGTCAAAATAATTTTAACCTAGACTCATATATCCTTCTACCATGAAATTTTCAGAATTTATGGATCAGCCAATAAGTATATTTTATTCTTCAAATTTACCCCTGTTCTGCTGTTTGACAGCTTTGACCTTTTTTTTACTAAAAATTAATTATATATTAATACAGGATTCGGATAATGTTCTTGTCTATTTCTCTTGAAAATAGACTCATTAATAATTTATTCATATAAATTATAACCCATAATTATTTTTTTACAATTTTTAGTGATTTTCCAAATTCAGAACAGGGGAGTCTGAAATCATTCTGCCTTGTCTTATGAAAATTCAAATATCTCATAATATGAAATTCTTTTGCTTACAAAGTTTCTTCTATGTAAGACTAGACTCAATAATATTTAATTTCATATTTTATTCAATCTCTAATTCGATTTCCAAAATTTTTGGTGGATTTTCAAAGTCGGACTACTACTGCTGTCCAAAATTGTTTTAGTGCAATATAATGATAACTATCATAAGTTCATTTTCAACTAATCATGAACTCACCATATCATGGATTCCATGTTCAATTACACAATTTAAGTTAGCATGATATTGCAAAAAAATTCATAATCATAATTCATACATCTTAGCTCATCGGGGTCTCGACATTTCAAAATCTCAATAACCAGAAGCTTAGCATACTTATCTGCACCCTTTCAACATTTTTCACATATTCATTCTTGTCTTTGAACTACCCGTTGAACACTCGGAATAACATTGGATATGCAAAAAACCTTGCACCTAAGTGTCATACATACATACGTAGCCAAAGCTACCTCATAACATGTAACGCTCGAGATGGAGCTACTCACGGGCCTGCTAGCATAAGCTATCAGTCAGGATGTAACTACGCGGGCTGCTCACACAAGCTACCAGATATCCGACCCACTCAGGACTACCTAGCCACTGGTAGGACACACAAGACCAGTACCCAGAACCAAATTACATGTATCTCATACATCATGAACTAAGACCACTCAATGAGCTCAGATGTCACATATATATCACAAACTCGGACCGCTCAATACGTTCGGATTCCTGAATTCCAAGTCACATGTCACTTGTATCCTAGACTATTCCTAAGGTTCAAATGGAGTTTCCTTGATTATCACATCACTGTCGAACTTGCTCGTAATTTCATTTACGATATCCATAATACCAACCATGTACTCATGGAATATCGAGGCATATAATTCATGATAGCAATTAAGCATTTAAATTCATATAACATTAAAGCGTTAAAATATGTAACACATCACATTATTTACACTTGAACTTACAATTCATGTAATATCAAGCATTAACATTCAAGTATAACATTGCATTATTATTATCGTACCAACTTACCTCAATGCCAAAAATGGTGGAAAAAGGACTTAACTGTCAAATACTTGTTTTTCCCCGATCTAAGTCCGAATCTCGTTTTCCTTTATCTATAATATCACACTTAGCTTACTGATTAGTCATATTATTCATTGTGACCCAAAAATCATATTATGGCAAAATTATGTTTTTGCCCCTAAACTTTATCATATTTACATTTTTGCCCCTAGGCTCGTAAAATGAAATTTATTCAATTTCTTTGTACTTTAAGCCTAGCCGAATCATTTTCATAACTATAGCAGCCCAAAATTTCCACTAAATCACACTTTTATGACAAATTTTATAACTTTTACAAATTAATCCTTTTTAGCGTTTTCACCGAAACTACTTAGTAAAAGTCGTTTAACACACAAAAAACATTCATATCCCTCCCTTAAACATCAAAATACACACATGTAGCACATGGGTAAATTTTTAAACATCAACCTTAGCTCAAATAAATGGTAGAAATAGCTAGATCTTGTTACGAGGATTTCAAAAACGTAAAAATCATTAAAACGGGGCAAGAACGGACTTACAATAGAGCTTGGAAGCTTGGAAAACCCTAGCCATGGTTTCTCCATGCACGTTTCAGTCATTGCTTGAAGATGGAAAAAAATTGGCTTTTAATTTTGTTTTTAATTCATTTTAATTACTAAATGACCAAAATGCCCCTAACATAAAAATATTCTATTTCACCTATTTCATGTCCAATTTTGTCCAAAAAATTTTCCAATGGTCTAATCATCATATAAGTACCTCCAATTTAAAATTTCATAGCAATTAGACACCTCTAACTTCTAGAACTCAAGTTTTGCACTTTTTTACAATTTAGTCCTTTTGACCAAATTAAGTTCCCAAATGTCAAAATTTTCGAACAAAATTTTCACTAAATCATCTTGTAAAATTTTAGACCATAAAAAATATAATAAAAATAATTTTTATTACGTCGAATTTGTGATCTCAAAATCACTGTTTTGACTAGACCCTAAATCGGGATGTTTTAACAGTTAACCCTATACATGCCATTTATAACCACTTGCTAAATATTAACCAAAAACTACCAACATGGTGATTGGATAGTGTGATCGTGCTCTGATGCAATTCCAACTAATAGAACTTCCACAAAGTAATTACATAAGCAATTAGTGCACAGTAAGCTCGTATAAAAGAAACTTAAACTTACCAACATAAAACGTACTCTCCTTTGATTGCAATACGTACTCTCCTTTGATTGCAAATCATATAGATACTTTCCTTTTGTAACACCCCTTACCCATATTCAACGTTAGAATAGGGTTACGGAGCATTTCCGGACTTATAACACATACAACCATAATTTTCTCACGCATTTAATCAATTCATACAATCATCATTCATTCTCAATCAATTTTTCCTTTATAATAGCCTACGAGGCCTTAAACATGCTTTAGGAGTGGTTCGAGACTAAACCGATAACTTATAAAACTTTTACGAAACTTTGAATTTTTTTCTCAAAACAGAGGACACACGACTGTGTGGGCAAGCCGTGTGTCTCACACGACCACTAGACATGCCCGTGTCACTGGCCGTGTGAAAACAGAGGTACATACTAACTTGGGTCACATGGCCAACCACACGTCTGTGTGTCTAGCCCGTATGCCCTTCGAAGTGGCCACACACGTTCGTGTGCTAGGCCGTGTACTAGGCCGTGCCAAACCTGTAGGGTATATTGACTTATGCAACACGGCCAACTCACATGCCCATGTGCTAGGCCGAGTGCCAATTAGGAGGGTATACTGACTTGTACCACATGGTCAGTCATACGACCGTGTGTGAGACCGTGTGGAGCATACTGACTTCACTTTAATTTCAACACCAAGGGACGCACAACCGTGTAACATGATCGTGTGTCACACACAGTTGAGACATACGCCCGTGTCACTGTCCATGTGGATAAAAAATAAGTTATTTACAAAGCCATTTTGCCACCCTACTTTTACATACTTGCACAAGCATAATTTGCAACATTTATAACTCAATAGGTAGCTAATCCACAACGTTTCATACACATTTTATACCAATCCGACATAGTATTCAAATATTTAATTAATATCATCCATTTTCCATTCATATGCCTATCACATATCAAGACAACATTGCATATTTCTATTCCATTTACTAATTGCCAAAACATACCATATTTGAATACTTATACACAACCAAAACATTATACCAAGTTAAGCCAAATCACATGACTTTAACATATACCTCTGTCTGTCAATTCTTACAACCGAGCTTTCAACTCTATTAATTCTGTTGGATCTATTCTATATAGATCTATCGATATCGATGTTGTTCCCGGTATTAATTCAATACCAAATTCAACCTCTCTGATCGGTGGCAAACCCAGTAATTCTTCTGGAAATACATCCAAAAACTCACAAACAACAGGTACAGATTCAATATTTGATTCAGATACTTTTGTATCCAGTACGTATGCAAGATACGTATCACAACCCTTTTTCATACATTTCTGAGCTAACATAGATGATATCACAGTAGGTAACTCACTCGAATCATCAAACTAAATCCGAATAATTTCACCATTCTGACATTTCAATTCGATAATATTTCATCTACAATTCACAACTGCATCATGCATATTCAACCAGTCTATACCTAGAATCACGTCAAACTCATCGAATGGTAAAAGCATGAAGTCAACTAGAAAACAGTAACCCCGAGTCATCAAAGGACTTACAAATTTTTTCAACTGAAGCAGACTTGCCTAAGCGGTTCAATACTTTAATTACAAACTCTATAGATTCGACATGTAAACTCTTTTTAAATACTAAATTCATAAAAATATATGAATGGGTTGATCCAGGATATATCAACGCAACTATATCAGTATCGAAAAGAGAAAAAGTACTAGTAATAACGTTTGGCAATGATGCCTCCTCCCATGCACGGATAGCATAAGCTCTGGCAGGTGATCGTACCTCAGACCTCACAGCAAAATCTCTTGTAAGACCTCGGTTACCACTCATATTTCTAGCGTTTTGGGGTGGTCTCCCTCTAGTAGCCGTATTACTTACTTTCGCCGGTTGATCTCTTTCAGCTATAGTCTTTTCTGGACAGTCTCGAAGATAATGACCAACAGATCCACATTTACTCATTATCCTACATTCACCATAATGTTGCTTATTGTAGTGCTTACATTCAGGTCCAACATTTCTAACACTACCGACACTAGCAACAAATGTCGTCTGAGGTTTAGAGTTGAAATGTCTCGCATCTTTATATCTGATCGAAATTCCTGCAGAAGTAGTAGAACGAGGATGATATTCTCTAGATTTTTTTGATACTGACTGATGTGATTTGCCAGTAAATCTCTTTCTAAAGTCTCTAGCCTCAAAATTGCCTTTTCTTTTCTCTTTGCTAAGCTCTTCAGCTTTGCAAGCTCCACCAACTAGAACAACAAACTCTTTCAGCACAAGAATCCTAACTAACAGTCTAATTTCTTCATTTAATCCATTTTCAAACCTTTTACACATTATAACCTCGAAAGAAACACATTCACGAGCATATTTTCTGAGTCGTACAAACTCTCTTTCGTATTCTGTTACCGACATACGACCCTGTTTTAATTCAAGAAATTCATTTCGTTTATGATCAATAAACCTTTGGCTGATATATTTCTTTTTAAATTCAACTTGAAAGAACTCCCAAGTAACTCTTTCTCGCGGAACTACATATATCAAGGTACTCCACCATTGATGTGCAGTGTCTCCCAATAGTGATACAGCATATTTTATACATTCTTCAGGTATGCAAGACAATTCATCAAATACCTAAATCGTGTTCTCATGTAACAGTCGGTTTAGATCCTAGTCGAAATAGTAGTTTCGGGACCACAAATCCAAGTTATAAAAATATTTTAATATTATTTTCTGTGCTTATAATATATGAATTGATATCTGTGAAAATTTCGTGTGAAAATTTTATCGTTTGTGTGCCTAATTTAGAAAAAGGACCTAATCGCGTAAAATGTAAAAGTGGCTAGCTATTTGTTAAAAGTTCCTATTTGCTATGACTTTTTAATTGTAAGGTCCTTATGTTTCTATTATGCCATTGAAAAGGTTAAAGGACATAAATGGCCTAATGTTTAATGAGTAAATGGTTTTATAATCAAGGGTAAAAATGTAAACTATGATTAATGAATTATAATTATAAAAAAATAATAATATGGTCTAATTCATATTTCAACAACTGAATAGCAAAAGAAGAAGAAGCCATTGAAGCTTTATAACATTCGACCATTGCATGATTAATTAGGTCAATCCATTTTGCTCTGTTTTTGATAATTTTTATGTTTTTGAGATCGTTGCTTAGTAATCTTTCAAGCCCATGCCTCAATTTTTGAATTTGATGATGATTTTGAGTTATGTCATTATTGATAATGTGAGTATTATGAAGTTAGATGATAGAAAATGAAAGATATGTGTTAGATTACTATGTTTTGTATTGGGATTTTTGATGAATTTGAGTAATTTAGACTAAAATGTGAAATAAATGAAATATATAGGCTTATATGGCTAGAGTAATATTAGACCAAGCATATGTCTAAAGAAATTCTGTGTATTTTGTGATTTTATGAATTAGGGACTAAATTGTTAAAATGTGAAAATGTGAGGGCTAAATTGTAAAATGCCCTAAATATGTGTATATGGATTTATTTGAATTAATGTGAGATTTAATAAGTCAAATTTTAATGTGTTTATATCAAGAACCAAAGAAAATAGAATTAGATCGGGGAAAGTCGTGTAGCACCCCTACCCGTATCCATTGCCGGAATAGGTACGAGGCATTACCGGAGTTTACTGAATATTTTCAGATAATTCTGAGTCATTTATTATTCATATTTTGAAAATAATCATAACGTCTCTTTATTGGGCCCTCGAAGCCCCAAACATACATTAAAAACCAACCAGAATTAAATCGGGATCATAAAAAATTTCGCAAAATCTTAAATTTTATTTTCATCTAAGTACTTACCATTTCAATGCTTCTTATAATTAAACATGTTACCATTCAATCAATAGCTTGACCTTTGTCTAAGCATCAAGCCACATCATTGTTAGTATACTTGCACATATTTCATATAAATTCAACATTGATATACTTATTTTCTCGACATGTCACACTTGAGTTTAATAATTATCTTTACTTATATAATTTCCTTGTATCAACATATCAAAGATAATCATATATGTACATGTCATGAAACATATCATTCTCTTACCATTTCTTCATAAGCATATATCATTCATTTCATTATATCAATATTTCATGCTCCATCATTTCCATATATTTTATGTATATTTATTCCGGTAATAGCTTTTATCAAACTTAACATAAATTATATTCCATGTACTTATACTTATTTCGTTTATCTAGCTTTATAATTATTTCATATAACCATTCGTCATCTGATACATATTACCTGAATATCAATTGTTCAACAGATGTCATAGCGTCTCCCATCCACGGTCTTATTTATCTTTGACATGATGCCATAGTGTCTTTCAACTATGGTCTTACTCATTTTCTGTCATGTTGTCATGGTATCTTTCAACCATGGTCTTACACATTTCATATCAGGTTGCCATGGTATATTTCAACTAGAGCTGATCATGGGCTGGGCGGCCCGGCCCGGCCCGAAGGCCCGTCCGAAAAATGTGAGGGTTTGGGTAAAAATATAGGCCCGAAAAATGGGCTTGGGCAAAAAAACGAGGCCCGTTTAGAAAACGGGCCGGGCCTCGAGTAAGAGTTTTTTTGCCTAGGCCCGGGCCGGGCCTCAGGTAATAGTTTTTTTACCCGGGCCCGGCCCGGCCCGGCCCGAATTATATATTAATATATATTTTTTGTTTTATTTTTAATTATTTTAAATTTTTAATATAACTATTTTTTATTATATTATTAATTTGTGTATTGTTTTAAGAATTGTTTTAGTATTATTTTTATTTGTTTTAATATTTGTTTTTATATTTTAAAATATATTTGATTTATTATATTTTTAATTTTTTTTATTTAATGAAATAAAAAAAATTAATATGGGCTGGGCCGAGCCGGGCTCGGGCTTAGTAATTTTATTTTGGGCCGGGCTTGGGCAAAATTTTAGGCCCATATTTTGGGCCGAGCCAGGCCTGGGCCTAGTAGACGGGCCTAAAAATTTGTATGGGCCCGGCCCAAACCCGGCCCGGCCCATGATCACCTCTACTTTCAACCATGGTCTTACACATTTCATATCAGGCTGCCATAGTATCTTTGAACCATGATCTTACACATTTCATATCAAGCTGCCATGGTATCTTTATAAATAAATTTGATCATCATTTTCATTCATTTCATATTCTAATGCATTTAATTAATGCTCTAGGTAAAATTACCATTTTGCCCCTAAACTTTTAATTAATGACGATTTCATCCTTAGGGTCAGGAAAATAAAATTCTTGCAATTTAATTCTTATTTTCAGCTATTATTCTCATACATATTGATAACAGTCCATGAATTCTATAAAATATCAGAATTTTCCATAATTTCAACACTTTTCAATTTAATCCCTAAAACATGTTTTCCCCCTATCTTGAACGAAATTAATAATTTTATTCAATTTTGTAATTTAAATAATAAAATAATCCATTTCATGCAATTTGGTCATTTCTAAAATTTTTACAAAATTGCCCATAAAGTTTTATTTTTATTCAATTTAGTCCCTGAGCCTAAAATATGCAAATTAGCCATGCTAAATGAATATTCATATATGTTTTCCTCCTCCTCCTCTCCATTCCACATCCTTAATATATATAACACACTTGTAAGTAACATTATCTATATATATATTTATGAATATTCAAGCTGTTCATCTGTGTCTTAGTCACTAAATTATTTATATCTGGAGCTATAGAGCTCCAAATTAAGATCCAAAAATTTTTCCTAAAACTAGACTCATATATATTCTTTCCATAAATTTTTCAGAATTTTTGGTTTAGCCAATAAGTACAGTTTATTCTTTAAAGTTACCCCTATTCTGTTGTCTGACAGTTCTGATCCTTCTTTACTAAAAATTAATTATCTCGTCGTACATAATTTGAATGGTATTCAAGTTTATTTACATTGAAAATAAACTCATTCAAGATTATAAACATATAAATTTAAGCCCCTAATTATTTCTATCCAATTTTTTATGATTTTCCAAAGTCAGAATAGGGGAACCCGAATTCATTCTGACCTTATCTCACAAAATTCATTATATTTCATGATTTAAAAATCCATTACTTACACTGTTTCTTCTATAAGAAACTAGACTCAATAAGATTTAATATCATATTTTATTCATCCTATAATTAGATTTCTACAATTATTGGTGATTTTTAAAAGTTAGACTACTGCTGCTGTCCATAACTGTTTTAGTGCAAGATACTAATTACAATGTTATAACACCCTTATTTTCTTTTTCTACACCATTTCTCATCACTTTCTCTTATTTTCTCTTCACTAACATATCAAGAACATAGGACCTTATGTAAGAAAACTCTACTATAACATTATTTCCATGCTTTGCTAATAATAACAAACTTAAAAACATATTGAAATCTTGATGTACTTACCTTTTCTTATTGACTTCAATCTTTAACTTGATTTTTCTCTCTCCTCCAGTTTCTATTTCTTGAATCCAACTTGATATTCTTGCTCCCCATCATCTTCTTGCTATTTTTATCTCTTGATGGCTATGGAAATTCTTTCAATTTTTAGGTGAAAATAATGAATTTTTGGAGGAATGACTAAATTGTAAGAAAAGGAAAACTTTCTTTCTTCTTTTTCTTCTCATGTTAGTTGCATGAGAATGGTGATCATCCTCCCCTTTCTTTCCTTACATATATATATATATTAAATAAAATAACAATAAAATAATAAAATATCATTTAAAAATCAATTTAAAGTATTAATAAACTAATATTTATTTATTTAATTTATCTAAAATATCTCCAACATCATCATTGTCTCTAGATTTCTCTCTCTTCCAATTGACCATTTTGCCCTTTGTGATCTTTTAAAATTCCAATCTTGAGTTATCACTTAATTTGGTAAAATTGTAATTTAATCCCTCATAATTCTTCACCTATTCAATTTGGTCCTAATTCATCAATTTTCCTTGATTTCTAGATCATTCCACCCTTAAAATATTTGCACTATTAGTCCTTCAAATTTTCATATTTACACTTTAATCCTTCAAATTTTGAGTATTTACTCTTGGGCCACAAAACTTTTATCACTTTTACAATTTAATCCTTTCTTGAATCAATATGTCATAATATACTTCCCAATATTGACATAACTCAAAATTTCCCTTTTTGTCACTTTATTTCCTTCTTTTACTATATCACGGATAATATTTTACTATAAAAATTTTCGAGGTATTACAAGTCGAAAGTCGTTGAATAGTCGTCTGTTTCCGTTCATTTCCGTATGAGGTAAGTTGATATACAAATAAATGTGTTAAAATTAATTATTATTGCTTATATGATATTTGAATTATGGTGAATGGATATGAGAGCTGAATATATGAAATTCCAGAAAGTTTCGATAATGCAATGACGTCTGAAAGCCCCGTATGAACCGTAGGAATAGTTAGGATACATATGTCATGACATAGCATTCCAATATGTGATTTCATGTAAGACCACGTCTGGGATGTTGGCATCGATTTGAGATTTATGTGTAAGACCAATTTTGGACATCGGTATCGTATTTGATTTTGTGTAAGACCCTGTTTGGGATAGTGACATTGATATTTGATTACATGTAAGACCATGTTCGGGGCATTGGCATTGTACACTTTCTGAGCTATCCTAGTATCCTTAATGATTTCGAATAGTTCAACGGGCATTCCAAGAAAATGAATGACTATGTGCACTTGTATCCGATTCAGGTACGTTTGAAATGTATATTAAGATTGAGAATGAAAGGTAAGCATATGTATATATGTGGACATATGAAATATGTATGAGTTATTTGACAATGAGATATGCATATGTAGTTGAATTATGAACAATTGAGCTATATAAGAATTATAGATATGTGGTTATATTTTTCCATGAACTACATAAATGAAATGGTTTGGAAATATGTTATGTGATGAGTTTATTTGTATATGGCTTACTAAGCTTTTGAAAGCTTACTTGGTGTGTGTTTTCAATTGTTTTTAGATATCAAAGCTACTGAGAGCTCGGGGATCGTCGAGGATCATCATCACACTATCAAACTTAATTTTTGGTACTTTTTGAAAATGTATATATCAAAGTATGGCATGTATAGGATAGAGAACTTTGAATGTGTTTTGAGATGTGTATATCTAGCCATGTGATATGGCTTGGTTATGGATGAAATTATGTATGAATTTTGGTATATGTTGTGTTCAAAAATGGTATGTTTTGATGCGCTCTTGAATGACCAAATGAAATGGTCAATTTTGGTAAGTTTCATGATTGATTTGGGAAGTTAATATGATGTGAAATACTATGAATTGAAATGGATTAATATGATGTATAAATCATGTGCTATTGATATAAAATTTGTACTTTGAATTGGTATATTTAAGTTGGATTTTGATATGGGAAATGAATGATGATATCATGGGTCAATTTTTGTATGAATTAGTATGTTTTTGGCTGCCTTTGGGACATGGAATGTGCTTTGTTTCATGCTTGTAAGGATGGTACAAAATGAGTGAAAATTTGGCTTTACAATTAGCCTATTTTTGTCCACACAAGCGTGTGTCTCAGCCATGTGTGACATACGGTGATGTTACAAGGCCGTGTGTCCCCTAGGGTATCCTATGATTTAAATTCAGTATACCCTACAGTCTTGACATGGTTTAGACACACGGGCGTGTCTATCGGTTGTGTGTGGCACACGGGTAGGCTCGTGGGCATGTGGTAGGCCGTGATCCAAGTCAGTAGCCTCCCTAATTTTCACACGGCTTGGCACACGGGCCTGTCTTGTGGTCGTGTGGACAAGTCAGTATGTATGCCCTGTTTTGCCATGGCTTAGACACACAGGCGTGTCTAATGTCATGTGAGGCACACGGCCTGTTTACACGGGCGTGTGACCTTTGTAACTTAGAAAAATGTTTAAGTTTTGAAAAATTTTGTATCTACTCGATTTAGCTCCGATCTCTTTCTAAAGCTTGTTTAAGGTCTCTTTGACATAAGAAAGGGACTTTATGTTGATGTTTGACTATGATGCTATGATGTTTGTGAAATGAATGTGAAATGTTCCAATATGTCAGGTAATGCCTTTTAACCCTAGTCTGGCGATAGATACGGGTTAGGGGTGTTACATCTCAAATCAAAACTCGGCTCTCTCAGGGTCATTGTTAACAGTGGCTCTGAATTTCTCAGCCCTGTGCTTCCTTATCTTATCAACAGGTGGTTTATTCAATCGCAAAGGGTCCATATGGGTCTAGAATGTATTGTGTGAACCACTCATTCATCATCTGGAAAAAGGCTTCTTTTGTCTCTCCTCCCTGACTGCCCGTTACGGGTCTAGAAACAGACGGCGCTGTCCCTTAAGCAGGAGCAGACGCATTACTCTCAACCTCATTAACTACAGCTCGATCATGATCCATTTACTATATAAAAACACATTTCAAAATGTCAGTAGTCATCACACTATCACATTTTATATGACATATATAGCTAGATTCACATACGTTACGTTATTCCTAGAATCGGCTAAACCTTAACTTTGATACAAATAAATGGAACACCCCTCACCCGTATTCAATGCCGGAATAGGGTTACAGAGCATTACCGAACTTATAACACATATAACCGTACTTTTCTTATACATTTAATCAATTCACACAATCATCATTCAATCTCAATCAATTTGTCCCTTATAATAGCCTACGTGGCCTTAAACATGCTTTAAGAGTGGTTCGGGACTAAACTGATAACTTATAAAACTTTTAAAAAAATTTGAAATTTTTTCTCAAAACAGAGGACACACGCCCATGTGGGCAGGCCGTGTGTCTCACAGGACCACTAGACGCGCTCGTGTCACCGACCGTGTGAAAACAGAAGGTACATACTGACTTGGGTCACACGGCCAACCACATGCCCGTCTGTCTAGCCCGTATGCCCTTCGAAGTGGCCACACACGTTCGTGTGCCAGGCTGTGTACTAGGCCATGCCAAACCTGTAGGGTATATTGACTTATGCAACACGACCAAGTCACATGCCCGTGTGCTAGGCAGAGTGCCAATTAGGAGGGTATACTGACTTGTACCACATGGTCAATCACACGCCCGTATGTGAGACTGTGTGGAACATACTAACTTCACTTTAATTTCGGCACCAAGGGACACATGGCCGTGTAACATGTCCGTGTGTCACACACGGCTGAGACACACGCCCATGTCTTTATCCGTGTAGACAAAAATAGGCTATTTGCAAAGCCATTTTGCCACCCTATTTTTACATACCTGCACAAGCATAATTTGTAACATTTATAACTCAATAGGCAGCCAATCCACAACGTTTCATACACATTTTATACCAATCCGACATAGTATTCAAATACCTAATTAATATCATGCATTTCCCATTCATATGCCTATCACATACCAAGACAACATTGCATATTTCATTTATTACTTGCCAAAACATAACATATTTGAATACTTATACACAACCAAAACATTATACCAAGTTAAGCCAAATCACATGACTTTAACATATACCACCGCATGTACCAAAGTCACTATCTCAAGTAACTATAACTATCATATTTATAACTAGCCTATACATGCCATATTTACATATATCCATAAGTTCAAAGGTACCAATTGGCAACTGGATAGTGTGATTTGTAACTCCAACTTAATCCGAATCGAACGAGCTATCGAACCTTTGTAAAACACGGAAAAGAAACAAAGTAAGCTTTATAGCTTAATATGCCCGTATAATTCAAAATTTAACTTACCATTTATACATAATCAAACAATTAAGCAAAGTGTATCAAATTCACTTGCCAAATGCCTATACAGAAGCATTCATAAATATGTTAGTCTCATAAGTACATATAACCAACCTTTATCTCAATTTCATACATCAATATATTATATCATACCAACTTCAGGTAACATGTATAACATATGTAACAATGCATCCTAATTCATATAATCGACAATCCATTTATATAACCAGTAATTCATCCATATAATCATTATCAGATTTATACCCGTTGAACCTATTAGAATATCGATAGATACACGGCTGATACACACTTAATCGATAATCCTTCAATTCATCATCGTATTTTCTCTTTCGAGCTATGATCGGTAAGCTCCTTCTAAGCTGATGAACAGTAAGCTCTATCGAGCTGAAAACAGTAAGCTCTGACAAGCTGAGAATAGTAAGCTCTTACGAGTTGATATATCAGTAAGCTCATACGAGCTGCGGTGGGTCCAAAACAAATGCAGGATCTCGACCTAAACGATAACCCTAGTGACATGTCACTCGTATCCTACGAATTCCTACAGTTCAAACGGGGCTCGGTAACCATCAAACTATATCAATAAGGCATTCAAATTTCGAATATATCATTTATTCAATTACATACATTCATTTCAAATAATTACAAGTATTTAAAAGTTCGATTCTAATTATAAAAACTTACCTCAAATTGCTCAGATAGAAATAATCAACTATTTGTCCACTTTTCCTTTTCCCCGATCTAATCTCGATCTCGGCTTTTCTTGATCTATATATTATCAAAATTTGCACATTCAATAATCAGACTATTCAATTTAGCCTATAATTCATATTTTGGAAAATTTACGCATTTGCCCCTAATATTTCACACTTTTACAATTTAGTCCTTATCACATAAAATTTCAAATTCATGCAATTAATCACAAACCCATACTTAGCCAAATTTTAATGAAGTCCCTAGCAGCCCATTTCTTTTATTTATCCACACTTTTACCCACATAATTTTACATTTTTACAAATTAATCCCTTTCTGACATTTTTGTCAAAAATCACTTTACAAAACTAGTAAATCTATTAATAAACTTTCATGATCAATCATCAACATCAAATTACTCAAGAATTCAACAATGGAAACATGATAAATCTTTAACAATTTTGAAATTTAAGGTAGCGGCTAGCTAAAATACGAAGTAACGATCTCAAAAACGTAAAAATCATTAAAAACTGATAAAAAAATCACTCCCTAATGAACTAGGAAGCTTGGACAAATACACATGCATCCATGGGGTTTCTTTCTTCTAAAATTTCGGTAGAAATGGGTTAACAAAGATGATAACCTTATTGTTTTTATTATTTTACTTACTAATTCACTAAATTACTTTAATAACCTTTGTTATAAAACATTTAAATTACTTAAACAATGTCCAAGAATGTCCACTTACATTATAAATGAACTAATTACAACATAAGGACTTTCATTTTAATAATCCATAACTATTTAATACATTTAACTAATGGAACTCCACTTTTACACTTTACGCGATTTAGCCATTTTTATCAAATTAAGCATTCAAATGATAAAATTTCTTTACAAAAATTTCACACAATAATTCTATCATGCTGTAAACTTTAATAAAATAATAAAATAAATATTTTTGCTTCGGATTTGTGGTCCCAAAACCACTGTTTCGATTTGACTAAACTTCAATAAAATTAATAAAATAAATATTTTGACATGTGTTCAATTAGTTCCCTTCTCAATCCATGCTTTTCCTTTTCATATGTTCATTAACATGAACCAATATATACATACATATTTCCATTTTATGATTTCCATTCAACTACATATATTACATTTCCATTCCATATTCTCAATAACATAGCTCATTTCATGTACACTAGCTCATTTCATATACACACCTTTTCGTTTTAAACTTTAATTGCCAGTTGAACCAAATAGAATAACATTGTCCACTCGAAAAATACTCGTATATCCATTTAATTCCCTATACACCATAAACATCGTTAGTTAACATAATTATAGACATATGAAACATATAATTACACCAAGGCAGAAATATTTATTACAAACTATAGTAGTTAATACATTCATCTCATATTCAATCTTATAATACATATATCACCCAAAACATGTTACCTGAATAGAAAATGGTTGAAGGATCTCATAGTGTCTTTCAACCATGGTCCTATTCATTCTCGACTTAATGTCATAGTGTCTTTCAACCATGGTCTTATATATTTTACATCATGTTGCCATAGTGTCTTTCAACCATGGTCTTATTTGTCTGATTCATGATGCCATCGTCTTTCAGCTATGGTCTCACTTGTTTCTGATATGATACCATAGTTTTTTTCAACTATGGTCTTATTCAGTTCCGGTATAGTGCCATAATGTCTTTCAACTATGGTCTTATTCATTTCTTTCAAGCCAACAAATTTGATTCACGAATATACACAAATAGATAATAATTTATCAAAACAACAATTAATTGAATTAACCAAGTTACGAGTTTACCTCAATTGAAACGGTTACTAAAATGGAGCCAACAACTAGTTCGAAACTTTAGCTTTTCCTCGATTTAAATCTAGTTACATTGTTTCTTAATATAAATAATAATTTAACCCAATTAATACAGTTCCAGCATTTTAACAAGTAGTTTAATGCAATTAAACCTTTCCAATATCAATTTACAAATCTACCCCCAACATTTTAAATTTTATACAATTTAGTCCCTAAACTCGAAACTTGCAAATTTACAATATTTAGCTAAAATTCATGTTAGCCAATTTTTACCTAGTCTTATCACAACCCATATGTACCATCAATTCGCAATATTTTTGTTGAATTTTACCATTTTCATAATTAAGTCCTTAAACCTTAAAATTATCAAAAATCACTTAAAAAAATAAGCTTATTCAACAACCAAGCTTATTATTATATAATAAAATTCAAAAAAAAAACAACAAAACTCATTCATGGTAAGTCCTTAAACTTTTAATAATTTTACAAATTGACTCCCGGGCTAGCTAAATTAAGCTAAATCAATCACAAAAATATAAAAATTACTAAAAACAGAATTAAAATCACTTACATGCAAGTAAGAGTAAGAACCGAATTTTCCAAGCTTAATTCCATGGTGTTTCGGCTAGAGCAAAACCACTTTGAGAAGATGATAGTCATCTTTTCTTATTTGTTTATGTTATTTATTATTAAATTACCTTTTTAACCTTAATAATTTTGTTAATAAACAATAAGTCTTTGTCAATAAATGTTCGCTACACATTAATATGGTTTAATTACCACCTAAGTCCATTTTTTTATATTTCTTTAACCATTTAACCCATTTAACTAATAGAAACCCACTTTTGTAACATTTATGATTTAGTTCTTTTTAATTAATTAACCAACTAAACACTAAAATTTCTTAATCAAAATTTAATATGACCCTAATAAAACTCTTATGGGCTTGGTTTAGAGAAACGAGGTCCCGATACCTCATTTTCTAAAACCACTTTACTTTAAGGACATCCCACTTGAACCTAATTATTCTTTCAAATTAACAAAAATCATTAAATCAAATTTCAACATAATTCTATATTTGACTCGTAAATATTAAATAGTAAAATTTACGGACTCACTCGTCGAATTTGTAGCCCAGAAACAACCGTTTTTGACACCACTGTAAAAACATGTTGTTACAGAAGTGGATATCTAAATATTAACATACGAATCATTGCCTTAAAATATTTGAATATAAATATTTTTTGGATCCTTGATATTTATGATCACAATTGCAAATCAAATATTCGTAAATATTCGAATGTCATTGTTCTTCCTAAGTCCACCATTATTGTTAAGTGTTTGACCATCCTAAAGAACTTTGATATAAAATAAAGAGAGTATGAGCACGATGCTGGATAAAACAAGTTTACTTCGGACATTAAATAGGGGCCAAGTCAAATAAACATGTTGTTAGTAATACTAGAAATGTACTAAAACATGATGTATTTTAAAATATTAAAAATTTGATATAAGATTGATTTAATTTTTATTAAAATATTTTTAGATTTTTTATAAAAATTTATTGTATTTTTAACTAAATACTATTGTTATAAAAAAATTTTAATATTTTAAATGTAATTAGTGCAGGTATACTTGATTTCAAGTTACAATAATTTTTATTATTTTTGTAACACCCCAAACTCAGCCTAGAAGTTTAAGCCGAGTCTGGACGAGTTACACCAACGTAGTAAAAACGTACTTCTTTTCAGAGTTTTAACTTTGAAAACCAAAAATTCATTTTAGTCTAGATTATTTTGTAGTTTCATTTTAGACTTGGCAGATACTAACTAAATTATATATTAAAAAAATAAGACAAGTCCAAAACAAATTACAAATCCAAAGAATTAAATTGTAGTTATCTCAATGCAAAACAATTCGAGCTCTCGCATGCCATCCAATCCTAAATCAAAATGTCTTTCTGATAGATAAAAGTAAGACAATGGTGAGTCACTAAGCATGCATATAACCAAACTCAAATACAAATAAACAGAATGTAATATATAAATCATAGTAACGCAAGCATTTGATAACAGTTGTATAACCAGTATGGAACAGATCTAGAGTATCACAGAGGTTTCAACAGAGGTAGTACAATAGAACAAAGCAAAACAGAACAGATCAGGACAACGCAATTCAAATAGAACAGAATCTAATAGAGCAAAACAAAATAGGATGGAACAAAGCAGAGCAATACTGAATAGAACCGAACAAAACGGAACAGAGCAGAATAGAATAGAACATGTATGTTTATGCAGATGCAGTGTTTTTCAAACAGATCAGAATGCAGATTTATTAGAAACAATCGTCCCAAACTCCTTTACACACCAAAATAAAGTTCTCTCCCAAACTCATCCATCCAAAACACACCAATAAAGTCATCCCAGGTTGACTGGCAATGATAACCTGTCACCCCGGGTTGCCCAGCAACAATGGCTTATCAATATGCAGTTAAACTGCCAATCAAATATATGTGGTCAAGCCACTATAGTACAGTCGAATTGCCGGAACAGAAGTGTGGATAAACCACCAGATAGTGCAGATTATTAAATTGCTAAAAACTTCCTCATTTTTCTTCAACCCAAGTCCCATGCAATGTATCATGGCATACTCATACAGAATTAGAGTAATAAGCATGTAAGTCATGCTATCTCTTAATAACAGAATTAGTAAAATGGGGGTCCATGATCTGTAAAACAAACTTATCAAACCTCAACGGACCATATGAGATTTGCCATGAAGTCACATGCATGGTTATAAATCAAAATCAGTAACAATCAGTCTAACATGTTCAGATATAGCATATTCTTCATCATAGAGCAACGTAGAGGCGTACCAAAAAACTTAACTGAATATAGGTCATACCTGATCATTCGAACACATAAACAATAGCACATTACGTTCTGGCAGATCCTACTCATTTAGGTTCAAACATAACAAATATAAGTACAGATCACGAGTTGTTTATCATCAATCTAACATGTTTAGGTATCGTATATATCATCTATATATCAGTCTTAGAGCATCAGATTGTCCTCTTACAATCAAATTCAGGTCATAAATACATTATGGAGGTTAGTGCTCATGTTGGACAACATTCACAGACTCAAAAAATAAGATTCAGATCCTATTCATATACCACACAGCCTGGACACATGTCTATGTCTTTGCCCGTGTGGCTCACACGACTTGGGCACATGCCCATGTCGTCTACCCGTATGGTTCTAAATCATAAATAGTGAGTTATATGGCCTAGACACACGCCCATGTCCTTGCCCGTGTGGCTCACACGGCCTCGGCACACACCCATGTCCTTACCTCTATGGCTCACACAGTTTAGGCACTCGTTGATGTCCTTGCCTGTGTAGCTCAAATGGCCTGGGCACACGCCTATGTCCCTAGCCGTGTGGCGTCGACAGTCTCGTTTTTCAACAACTAAAAATGTAGAAAATGAGGGGTTTCGACACCCACCTAATATGGACTTGATGCAGGAGCAACAAGGATGAATTCCCATCCCTAAACGATAAGGAATTGCTTAATAAAATGATTAATTTGCAGTCAAATCGCTAAAAACTAACATTCCAAAATCGCAGTTATGCCGAAGAACTTTCGACACCAGAACTTTAAATTGAACCTACCGGCCAACGAATTGAACTAAAACGAAGAAATCAGACCCCCTAAAGAATCAATGTAACATAACATAGCACAAAAAGAAAGGAACTTAAAATAGTGAAACTAAATCAATAAAAAAGAAAGCAAAAGTGTAACGTTAGAAAAAAAATGAAACAATGTGAAACAAAAATAGAGTTATTGTTTTGGGAAAGTCTAATTAACTAAAATAAACTACCCCACAAGGCAGTTCTGTAGCACCCCAAACCCGGCCCAGAAGTTATGGCCGGATCTGGCAAGCCACATCAAAAACGTAAAAAAAAAATTCCATTCTAAGTCCAGAAAATCGTACTTGATGTTCAAAAGATTAATTCATTAAAGGTTAAAGTGAATGGAAGCTGCGCACCAGGTAGGAAAACGGAAAAGAGGTGGTGAGTCCATCGGACTGCTTAAGTACCAAGCTCCCTTCGGATCCAATCCTAGACATGCATACCGCCATTGCCACACCTTAACGTCATGGATATTTCTAGGAAACCGATTTGATTAAGTCATTTTTAGGAAAAGTGATTAATTTTGGAAAATACTTTCATTACGGAAGCTTTGCTTGTTGTCGTGTTATTTTGAAATCAATTGTTGTTTTTGAAAATGCGCCCTAAAGCTATCCAATTTCAACAGTTAAAATAAGTATTACCTATCTTAGTAATACATATTAAAACCATCAAAAATAATTAAGCGGCCTTATTATATTTAAAAGCCCAAAAACTTCAAACGTAAATAAAAGGATGTCCAGTTCACCAGAAGAAAATCAAACTTTCAGAACGGGTGGCCACTCCGAATTCCCTCACAGCTCCAAGCCCACTATGGTTGGGGATTTCCTACGTGGATGAAAATAAAAGGGGTGAGTTTGGGGAAACTCAGTGTGCAAGGAAAACCCATTCAAAACCCAAGTCAGCTCAAGCCCATTGGGCCTAAGCCCATTCAGGTAACAGTGGTACTGGGCCAGAGCCCTTTTCAGATTACAATAAACTGGGCCTTAGCCCCTTATTCAGATAACAGTATGGCCCATAGGCCCATTTCAAAATACATGCAACATCAGTAAACATATGCAAGCCCATTTAGGTAACAGTGGTACTGGGCCAGAGCCCTTTTCAGATTACAATAAACTGGGCCTTAGCCCCTTATTCAGATAACAGTATGGCCCATAGGCCCATTTGGAAATACATGCAACATCAATAACATATGCAAGCCCATTTGGGGAGACTACTCAACCCACCAACCACTACACTCCACCCGTACCAGCCATACACTCCATGTGGGGAATAGCTCAACCCACCCAGCCCAACACTCCACAGTTGCAGCCTTGCTGCTCAGTTAACAGTAAATTGAGGCAAAGCCTCCAGTATGTGGACAAGCCACTTTCAGTACTTCCTCCGTCAATATCCCAATCCCATGCATCAGATAATAACAACATGGCATGCAGTAAATAACAACAGTCAAACATGCATTTAGGTCAATTTAACCCTAAGGGTATTTCGGTAATTTATCTACTAGAGGTAAAACTGTAAATTTTCCACTTTTAAAGGTATTTCAGTAATTTATCTATTTTAGGGTTTTTTCATGCATATTCCTACATTTCACGTACTAACAGAATCACTACCGAGGGTTCTTACCGAATTGGGCCCGTTGGCCCATCATTCCAGTTTTAGCCCATTAAGCCCAAAAATATCGAGGGCACAGAAATCATGCACTTTACAGTCCAAACATTGCAGCTTACCAAAAACATTAATCGATTTACCTCACGAGCATTCGCACACTCGCAAATCTACAAAATACCGGTTTTTGGCATTTCGGCTTTTCAGCTTTTGCCGATCCAGACTAAGAAAGAGGGTGTTAGTTACACACCTGTTTGCAACGATATGCTGACGAGATCCACACACGAACCGCCTACAATTGGATTACTAACATGTTAATCTAACTATTCAAATACAAACTACGTATTAACCCCTTACAATATTCGGCCAACCACACCTACAGGTCATAGTAAGCTTATAAGAAATCAATAAGTAACTCATTAACAAATTTTTGTCAATGTTTACCACATAATCATAATTTCACTGCAAGCTGTCTTCCTGAGCAACAGTCACTAAATCATTTATAACTGGAGCTACAAAACTCCAAATCAAGTGCCGTTAATTTTCCCTGAGAATAGACTCATATATCTTCTATCCATAAAATTTTCAGAATTTTTGGTTTAGCCAATCAATACCAGGTTTTTCTCAAAGTTTCCCATGTTTCACTGTTTGACTAATCTGACCACTCTTCATTACAAATCAAATTTCTCATTGTACAGAATTCAAAATATGTTCTCGTTTATTCCATTTGAAACTAGACTCATTAAGCTTTAATTACATAATTTATGCAGCTTCTAACTCATCTCCCACAATTAATGTTGATTTTCCAAAGTCACGTTACTGCTGCTGTCCCAATCAGATTTATTACCAAATCACTCTTTCACACCTAACTTGCATGCTTGTTATTTAAACATGTATATCACCAATCAATCATCACATATCTATGATTTTACTTAAGTATAATCTCCATTTCATCATTTTAAAGCACAACATGTTAGCCGATTTTTCCCCTTAGCATCTAAGGCACATGCATGCTCATTTGTTTGGCTCAACTTCACCTATCTTCCATTTTTCATCAAAAGAACATGAAACAACAACCATTTCCTTCATTTTAATTCATGACCAAATGCTCACAACACAACCAAAAACCAAAATATGCTTCAAGAGTTAAGGTAGAATCAAGAAGAACTCATGAACCTCAAAATAAAAGCAAACTACCATGAACTTACCTTCAATTTTCTTCCCCAAGTGACCGAACATTCAAGAGCTTTCTCCTCTCCCTTCTCTTCTCTAACTTTAGGCTATGATGAACAAAGATGGACAAAACTTTGTTCTTTTCACCCCTTTTTTTTTAATAAAATTTCATATTTCATCCATTTAATTCTTTAATACAAAAGACATGAAATTCTTATCATGAAACATTTACCTAACCCATTATCATGAAACATTTACCTAACCCATTATCATGGAACATTTACCTAACCTATTATCAATTTGTATCAATTTGTACCATAAATTATGGATATCAAGTGCACATTTTGTCTACAACAACATGATGGCTGGCCACTTCATGTAAAATGGGAGGTTTGTCCTGCAAATCCTCCTATTTTGCACTCCTATTTATTTGGCCACTTCAATTTAGCCTATAGCATTTTCAAACATTTTCACATAGGTCCTATTTCATAATTTCACTCCCTTTTTCTTATGGAACAAAAATTAACTAAAATTACCGGGTTCTATCTTAAGCTTGGGCCTTCTAGAGGCCCACTAACATAATTAAACCTATGCCAACATTCACAGGATTCCCGAAAATTGGGGCGTTACAAGTTCAGTAAAAACATCTCCCTAACTTTTGCCAAGACTCAAACCCAAGACTAAAGGGTATGCAAACATTTAACCATTGACCCAACAAGCTCATTCTTATCATTAGTTTATCGAAAATAGAACTTATGCCAGACGATCAAGAGTAAGGTTTTGATAAAAATAACAAAATTTCAAGGAATAAGGTTCAAACCCAGGACCTCTCACACATGACCATAACACTTAAATACTAAATCAAATCAATTTCCTTGTTAAAAATTTCCAAAATCTAAACTCAAAATCGAAGGATGACCATACTTGGTTTCCAATATTCAATTTCTTCTAATCCGGTTTTCGGGATGTTACAATTTTTTAAAATTTTAATAATTTTTTTACAATCTTTTTCAATTTCTAATAATTTATTATAATATGTATAATATTTTACAATTTCTAATAAATCTTATATTGTTATATTTTTATTATTTTTATGATTTATAAAAATTATTACATATTTTTAAATATATTAATAAATTTAGAATTTTTATAATTTTATTTATATTTTTTAAAATTTTTACAATTTTTAGTAGTATTTTATATTTTTAAATATTTTTGTAAATAACTTTGGACATTACGAATCTACAAATCAAAGTTCAAACAATTTTTTCTCTAATCTCCGATACTGACTATCAGATCAAATTAAATCCAATATATGTTGTTATTTATTTTAAAATGAAAACTTTAGAAATAATTTATTCTCTATTTGGTCTCTCTTTTTTTCTTTTTCTTTTAAAAGTTCAAGAAAAATATATTCGCAGTCATCTGGAGTGGTTGGTGGTTGGTTTGATCTTAAAATTTAGCCCAAGTGCAGAGGTGATGCAATACTCATGAGTTGGAAATAGAACATTGCTTGCCTCTAATGAAAATGAGTGATTGTAGACTAAAACCTCAGTTTATTGAATTATCATCACCAGACCGGTTATATAATAAAACAAATCTTTTGTAGGCACAAAATTATTACTCTTTAAATTACAGGAGTTAAATGAAATGATAAGAGTTTTTCCTTCCTTAACCAATGGTTAAGGGTTCAATCTTCATCCTTAATATGAAGCAGGCATCTACCCCTTAATAGGCCTATAAATCAGAGAATTAATTACTGGACTTAATCTAATAAATACCTAACCTTGAGAAGAAAAAAATAGTACTTCTTAGAACCTCAATTATACTTCATATTCTTAACTCATCAACTAGCTTATTTATTTAAACACCTTGTCCTTCGGGAGAGTTTATCATTTTTAGTCTCTGCTAAATATTAAAATTTTTATCTAAGCTTTTAATTTTTTGAATAAAAAAATATTTTTTTCTCCTAAAATTTAATTATTTAATTTAAGTGCTTTTAAAATAAATTTTTTAATTTAAACCTTCAAAATTTTATAATTTTACTTCATCCCTACATAAAAGTACTCAATTCATTTATAAAAAATATAAAAATATATACTAAGCGTCATAAGATTTTCACTATTTTTTTCCTTACTAAGGGAAGTTTTGCAACTTGCAAAAATAATTAAATAAATAAAAATCACTTCAACCGACCGGGCAAAATTATATTAGCACCTGTTACCAAATGAAAATGAAATTTGGGGAATAATAGTCCCAACTCTAGGTGTGGTAATTAAAAAAAAGTTAATTTCTGCCATTAGTATTTATACTTTTTAATTTTTGAAATTTTAATCCCGAGATTAATAGTAGCAATTGAATTTGTTTGGTTAAATTTAATTACTAGTCATGTATTATCCGTACAGTTGTAAATTTAGTTCATATTCTTCTATTTGATCATTTTAAATCTTTATACTTTTCGAATTTTTAAATTTTAATATTGACACAAACGACAGTTGTTAACCCATTTAATTGGATTTTTAGTGAATAATATGTGAAAATAACAAGTTGATATATTTACCACATCAACTTTTGTAAATAGTGGAACTTAATAAACTTAAAAATTATCATTTGTTAAGGACTAAAATTTTAAATTTTGAAAAGTACAAGACTAAAAATGATAAAATTAAAATACAAAGATAAAATCCACAAATTTTGTAAAGTACAGAGACTAATAGAAGAACTTAACCTAAAAAACATAAGTATAGCTAGATAGCTAGACTTCGAGTTATGCCCCCAAAACAATCAACAAAGCATAAGGTAGTGAGTGCTCTGGATAGAGTTGGAGACTACAAAACAAAACTGTTAGCGTTGATAGGAAATTAAACTTGAGTGTAAATAAATAAAGTAATCACTGTGCCATAGAAGAATCACGACCTTAAAAGCAAATTTTCCCTGATTGGTGTAATCGTGTAGTGGACGTCACCTCTCAAGGTTAATACAGTACTTCAATATTTGTCATTTGAATAAAGGTGGAACACAATTGGTATTGCTCTTCTCGAAAGGAATCGAAACCGAAAAAACAAAAGCAGTTGGTTGAAAATCTGATCGAAAAATAAGCTAGAAGAAAACTGACCAAACCACACCAGGTTCAATTCCCAAGAAGGACGAGAGGGGTCACAGATCGAGTCTCACTTAAAATTCAATCTCCTAGATAGGATTTTCCTCTTGTGTAATTTTGTGGAACACCAAAATTTAGAGAACAGAAGAATGAGAGAAATTGTTTTTCTCTTGTTATGTTGTATGAAAAATTAGGAAAATGACATCCTAATTATATTGTTTTCTGAAGGGGTAAAACAGTAAATTTACATAATCAATTCTCTCAAATAGTAACGGTTTAAAAATATATTTTTTCTCAGTTTTTTTGCATTAACAACGGAAGTGAGTTTTCATCTTTTACAATTGCAGAGCCGTCTTAATGCATGGCGCATGCAGCAGCATAGTTTTATTTATTCAAATATATGAAGGAATCTTCATTTAACTTTCTCGGAAATTCCCTCACCGGGAGTGTCAAATCTAGAATATCAGTTATCAGATTTTCTGTTGCCTTCTCAGTAAACAAAACCACAGCACATTAGGTTACCAGAAACAATAAAACACAAAACACTATTTTATATATATATAAAGATTAGCATTCTAAATTTTTAAATACCCCTTCTGCAACATCTTGTCTCTTCTGCCTGTAAGAAATGAACACAAGCTGGCATCCTATTCCTCGTGCATGCATTCTTTTTTTCTTATACCAGTTGATGTCATAACACCCAACAACTTACACTGACTTCCGAGTATGTGTATTCAATATGAATATGATCCTTTTTTTTTAAAGCTTACTCATATATCTGGAATATCGTATTCTTGATCTTTTATCTATTATATATATATATATATGTAGGATAAAGAAAATGAAAAGACGTCGGAATATCGTAAAAATGGCTTGTCTCTATCTCATGCGGAAGGTTCCTACAGACAAATTTGGTCCCTTAGCTGTTACCAATTGTCCCAAGCCCGTACCGACTGTCAACGATACTTCGTAGTCCTTTTCCCATGGATCTGAGATCTAGTTTAGGATAAGGTGTCGTTTATGGTATCAATATAAAGCCAGGTTGAAGAAGCAATTGGCCTTCCACAGCCCCCCCCCCCTCCGTCAGCCTCAATCCATTCTTGTTAATCTCTTTATATTTCGACAATGGCAAACCTGAATTTCAATGCTCTCAGAGACTTGCATAACTCAGCTAACGACCTCCTGCACTCACCAATAATCAAGCGAGCGCTTGTTCACCAAGGTCAAGAACAATGGGTTCATCAAGTGTCCGAATCATCTCTAAGGATGTTGGATGTTTGTGGCATTTCCAGGGACATTCTTTTACTTGTCAAGGAACATGTACAAGACCTACAATTCACTTTGCGCCGTGTAAGCACCGATGAGGCTGATATTGGAACCAAAATAGCAGTTTACAACCGATACTCAAAGAAACTAAAGAAAGAGACCCTCAAGTGCTTGCAATCATTGAAAGGGATGAGAAACAAGCCCATCATCACTTGTGACATTGACGACAACCTGACGGTGGTTGTGGATGTGCTAAGAGAAGTGAGTGCGACTGCCATATCTGTGGTGGAGTCGCTGCTTTCCCTCATTTCTATTCCTTGGTTGGAAAGAAGGTCAAGTAAAGGGTATTTGGCAGCCAAGTTCATGAGATCGAGTTGGCGGAGAGTTTATGATGTAAGCGATGAAATGGCAGTTCAAAGCGCGAATAAAAGATTGGAGGCAGTGGAAATAACGATTGAGGATCTTGAAGCTGAGATAGAGTGCATGTTTAGACGTTTGATTCAGACTAGAGTTCTACTTCTTAACATACTTACCAACTAATTAATCAACATATACACAATATAAATATACTCTCTCTTTTTTTTTTCTTTTTTTTTTCCTCTTTAATTTCACTGTGAATTGCCAAACTTCATGGTTTTTACCTTATGGATCTAATGCTAATTAGAACTAAATAGCTAGATAGGCTGATTTAGTAATTGAATAACCTTATGCTGTTGTATTCTTTCATTCTTTTCAATAAATAACCCACTCCTGTGCTTTACATTTTCAAAGTGATTGTGTATTTAATAGAAATTGAAACTCAAAGCTGAAATAAAACTAACTAGGTCAAAATTCAGTCATGATCCCATTTAAATCCTTCACAAACATTTATTCTCAATAGTGGTTGCAACCCTGACTTGAAGTTCTACAACTCTTACTCTCTTTCAAATTCATCCCTATTTAAAATATAATAATTCGTTGTCTAATTTAATTTAAAAATTTTATAATATTTGATCCAATTCAATTCAATTTTTGTTGCTTTAAACCAATTCTTTTAATAAATTTATTAAGCTGGATTCATTGATACCGTGTGGATCTTACAAACATATATATTTATATACGGTTTACGTATGTTAGTTGCTAACAAATCATGCTTTGTTTACAAACATATATATTTATATATGGTTTACGTATATGAGTTGCTTTGCCTACAAATTTTGAGTTAAAATGAACTTGGGAGACTAGAATTTAATTAAGAATTAAAAACATAAATATGTTAAAGTGAATAAAATCTAATTTCGATTTATCCAATTATCATTCAAAATTAACTTAATTTATTCAAATTCGCCTTAAAAAAATGTAACACTATCAAGCCGGATCGAATAGATTTTATATATTTTTTTTACAATCCCTACTTCTAAATTACTTAAATTTGAGTTCAAAGAGTAAAACTTGCAACTCTTAGTTTTCTCCCTTCAAGAGTCTCGTTTTAATTGAGCTAACCAGCAGTGGTTAATTTAAGCATAGTGGTAATGTTTGATTAATCATCTAGAAATGGATAATTGATTTGCACATGTTTAGCTATATATCAGGATTCAGCCCCCCAAAGCATCCAACATAATAAATTGCTTATAAATGTTGACACAGCCTGGTTGGATACCCAGCCTAATGCAACAATTGATTCTGTACGACTATGGGAAATAAATAAATATAGGCGGTGGTTCGCTGTCCCCTAAAATGCGCATGCAATGGGGACGAGGATGATCAGGTTTAATTATTCTTGTTTCGTATGCGTAAATTGGCAGCTTAACAACTAAACATAATTGGCTGCCCACCAATCAAAGCAGGTGAGGGCAGAAATTTAGGTCGACTGTATAACTGAAAGACAAAGTACATCACTCACAATCAATACAACTAATTTCGTAGATTAAGGTATAGTTAGAGTTTGTGGGTATAGATTTAAATTTGTAAATTTGAGCATAAAATATTTTTAAACTTGTATATGTGGAGTACTGATAAAGGTTTTGTATGCAAATTTTCATCAATCTCTTTAAATTCTTGGTTTCAAATGTAACACTAATGATATAAGTAATAAATTAAATTTATTTATTTATAACATAAAATTTAAAAAAAACTTATAAAACATATCCAAATAAAATATATCAACAAACTCAGAGTTATAGTCATACAATTATAATATTGTCATATATTTTGGACTTGGATTTTAAATAATAAGTATTATATTTATGTGGGTGAGAGTTTATTTGAATTTGGGTATAATATATTTGAGTTTGAATTTAGATATAAATATTTTGAATATATAAAAAAATTAATAAGGTTACACGTTTTAACCATAATCTCTCCAATGGTCCAAAATCAAAGTGAATTTTTAATCATCATCTTTTGCTTATCCATAGAAACATAGACCACAGGTTTAAATTTTAGGTTTATAAATTTAATAAAATATTTTTAATATTGAAAACCTAATGAAGAAAATTAAAAATAATTGAAATGTAAATGTGATATATAATAAATAATAAATAATAAATTATATTTTTATTAGCTCAAAAGTTGTGTATAGAATAATTACACGTTAGATTATAATGTAAAGTTGCCATAATAAATTATATTTTAAACTAGTTACTTAGATTATACTTGTATTTTCTGATTAGGTAGATTAAGTCATTATTGGCTTTCAACCATTTGACCTTTTTCATTATCTTTAACCTCGATTTGCTAGTGCGTGGGCTCTATTTGCAAATCAATGAAAACTTTTAGTAAAACTTTAGGGCTAGAAACCAAAGATCAATTTTTTTTAAATATAGAATTTGTTCTTAAAATAACTATATTTTGACAGAATGTCGATGTAAAGAAATTTGTTATTTGACCTAGCCCTTAGTCTCTATTTATAGTGAAAATAACAAAAGTCTTAGTAAAATAAAAAATAGCCGAATAATGATATTTTAATAGGAAAACATGATTACTACTAGGAGTGTGTTACAAGGGGCGGTGAAACCCTCTTTAGAACTTAGGGTTTGCTGCCCCTTCCCTTTAAATCAAGCCTATTAGGCCTCTTCATATATTGAGTCAATTATATGTGTTATCTAGTCTTTAAATCAATTCATATAATTTAGTCAATCGCGATAAATGTATTTCCTATGCCCAAAATACAATTTATTCATTTAATTAATTAAATTAATTAAGTTATTTCCTCAACCCAATTCTATTTTCGTTAAAATCATGACGATTTTACCATATTAGAATCTATGAGCAAATTAATTTAATTAACTTGTTCTCATGAAACTACGATGACTTAATTAATTTAATCTCCACTTCGAACTTTAATTATTTAATTACAAATTAAAAATTATTAGAAGAAATTAATTTAATTCTTGAGTCATCCTTTTTTTATAGTGAAAAACATATTCATTATTTATAGTGATACATGCAACCTATTTCTCTTACTTCATTGTTTCACAAATTTTCATTTCATCAATTAATGCAAACCATCAAGGTTATATCGAGTTAGGGGAGGGACCGATTGGATATATAAAGTTAGAGCTTAAATAATTTGTAATTAAGTTACGACCCTACGTCTATTAATAACAATGTTATTTAGCCGTGGAGTTATTCACAATTTTTTATTTCATCAATTAATGCAAACCATCAAAGTTATATCGAGCTAGTGAAGGGACCAATTAAACATATAAATTTGAGATCAAATAATTTGTAATTAAGGCTCAAACCTACGTCTATTAATTACAACATTATTTAGTTATGGATTCATTCCACTAAAGTGTAATGAATGAGTTCCCCCTTCCAACCCCCTAGCTCCACCCTTGATCTTCCTTCATGAAATATCAATTACTAACACATAGCAATTAAATAATTCATCTTAGGACAAATGTCCCGTGGCCACATTACTTTCCATCTATTATGTAATGTCAATGAGAGGATATCATTTACCTTTTATTGGGATATGAATTTCACTATTGTAGCTGAAGTTATGTCATGCAAAAGTCAAATACCCAAGTAACAACTTTTGGCTCTATTACCAATTGAACTCAAGCTATCAATACATCAAAGTATAAGAGTCATGCACACATAGTTCATCACTTACTCAAGATTTAGGCAAGCCACATTATGAACATCACAAACGAATAATTCAATAAACGGATCTAGGATTTATTTTACTTGAGTCTTGTCCAATGTACTATCAGTCCAATCAGTCACGTATGTCTTTATATTCTAGGAGTCATCCACTCTGATGCCTAAGACGGGATATCTCTCCGTTTGGACTAAATAGACGACATATTATTCTTTTAACTAACCTGTTCAATTTCAATTAGACTAAGGACTTATTTAGATTATCTATTAATACAAAAAGATATATCTTCCTGTATTACGATCCGAACACGTAATGCAACTTAGTGTTAGTTAAACACTAAGATAATCAATGAGCAATATTTGTTTTCATTTTGCTTTGTATGTAAAAATTGTTGAGGACAATATATAAAAGATATTAATGAAAATAATAGTTTTATTTATCAATTTATTTGAAAAATTACAAGTACATAAACATAATCACTACACTAATGACATTAGATCCCAACACTTTAGGGGGTGATTCACTACTTAAATTTTAGACCTTCTAGTTCTCTTTGAAAAGGTTTTTGAATTTCTTGATTTCGTGCACTATAGCTCGAGATATGATCATTTTCGTAAGGTAGTGTGATTTCCTATAGGAAGTTCAAGATTAATTGTTGGGTTTCGTTTGGGTTACTTTGGCTTGACTTTCTGAGATCATCTAACCACATTTTGGGGTGATTCTTGTGTTGAAATTGTAGACTGTCGAGTCTTCTTCGAAAGTTCAAGATTAATCGTTGGGTTTCACAAAGGTCAATTGGACTTGACTTTCCAAAACCTTTAGACCACCTTTTGGGGTGATACCTATACCGAAATTGTAGATATTCAAGTCCATTTTGCAATGATTATTGAATCACTAGATTTACATATATGTAGCTCAGGATATGACCCTTTTCCATAAAGAAGTGCAGTTCCCCGCAAACAGTTCAAGTTCAATCACAAATCAACTTCTCCAACTTGTTAAATTATACCAGAACACAACTAGGTACTAATGTCATTGGCCGCAGGTCGAAGCCCATGATGAATGCACAGAAAATGTCTTATGAATGTCAACTAATTAAATGGGGCTCATTTGACTAATTTGAATTGGCTCGATTCGTGAAACGTATGAAGAAACTCATCTACTTGAAGTCTTGGTGGCCCAGTGGAACACTCCAGTAAAACCTGAGTTGTCATGATTAATATTTGTAATCCTAAGGGATAATATTGTATAGAGTTTAAATCTCTTAGGACTCTTATCTTGTAAATAGGCTTTGATCTTGACTGTCGATGTAATTTAAATTGTACCGTTAGATTTGGGGGGCTCAACTATAAATAGAGACATTCTCCCTCATTTGTAATCACTCAATTGTATTCCTTCAAAGTAATAAGAACAATTAAAAAGTATTTACTCAAACACTTGGTGTGCATTACTTTTCTGTGGCTTTTCTATTCGTTCATAGCTTCTTTTTCTTTCGAGTATACTTATGCTTTATTTTAGCGCCCTAGAGAATCTCCTTTGTACTTTTGATAGTAAGGTTAACTTAGGCAGATTTGAAACATATGGATCGCCTAAGGCCACTCGCTTTGCCAGACTAATCTAGCCCCATCACATTAGATGATTGATATTCTATTGTTTTTAACTATTTGAGTTGATCCTAGATGCATAAAAAAAATTTAAATTTTCACGGCGCACACGTTCCATGTTTTCGAACTTTGGTCTCACCCACATTGATTTAGTTACTTACATGGATTAGATCATTTGAAACTCTCTCTTTTTGTGTATGGATTCGATTGATAGAGGGTGACATTCTAGGATCTTTTGCATGTTATCAAAAATATATGTGAATGAATGTTGATGAATTATATAATTGTTATTATGTAATTTTGTCATGGTTGTGGTACCTAAAATTCGAACAATATTCTAAGATCTTTTGCATGTTATTGAAATACATGTAAATGGATGTTGATGAATTATATAATTGTTATTATGTAATGTTATCAATGTTGTAGTTACAAAAATTAGAATAATTGTATTTAGGTTAGTTATGAAACTAAACCGTAGACTATCATTTTCACGCAAGTATTTTAGTTTATTGCAATTAGAAAGTCTTGTTAACTGAAAACACATTAAGAATCTTATAACAAAACAGGAACTCTAAACTATCTAGAAGAAAATCTAGGCACCCTCCCTGGACTTGGATGGTTAGAGGGAAAATTCAAATCTAAAGAAAGTGGTTAGAGAGATGAACAAAACCTATTGTCATATATTGTTCGTGAGGAAGGTTTTCGGCTCTTCACTACCTGCTTCTATTATTTAAATATTGATTAGAATGCAAATTTTTAGAATGGTAGCCTGCCTTTGTCATGCTCAACAAGAAGGTTGGACATGATGACTACTTGAGACACTCAATTCATTAGAAGCTTGTGTCATGGAACGAGACTTTAGCTCCAGCCACATGCGATCTTAGGCTTAGTTTCTACAACAAGAAGCCTCAGACAACGAGAAAGAATTTGGGAGGATCTGGAAGTATATTCGCTCAAGCACAAGAGAGAACAATAAAGAATTAAGTGGGGAATGAACTAAAAGTCTTCCAAGTCATTTCAACAACCTCTGGCTCATTTTTCTCGTGTTTGCACTGTTTCGAACTCATCGCGGGCAGACTGAGACACTCGCACATGATCTAAGCAAATATTCAGCAAGTTGGACACCAAAAAAGATTGCTTGCAGGCGCTTTGCATCCTTCAGATCCCCTAGTTCAGTCTTCAGCACTTTTAGCATCAATTAAATCCGCTTCTTTAATATGGTATTAGATTCTACTTTGCTTTAGCTAATGCATCAAATAAACTTTAATTATGGCTTTTGTGTCCACCCTCTAAAAAAAAAAAGAAATTTGACTTGTATTGCGGTTTTCAAAATAAATGATCTCATTTGTGGTTGACATGCTGCTCATTGAGAATTTTAAAATTCAATTAGTATCCAGTATACTATAGACTAATATCAAGAATACTTCAACTTAGCCTAAATCTACATTCAGCTGAACAAAGGGATGCACAAACAACGCATTCATTCAGAAAAATCCATGCTTAAAAACAGCAAAAACAATCATGTTGAAATGGAGTTTCATAATGTTGAAATGGAGTTTCATATTTCATCCCATTATGCTTACAATCTTCCTTCACAATCACTTTATTGAAACCGAAGAAATTAACAAAAGACATTTGGAACAACATCTGCAACAGCAAGCCTGTAATCAGATAATCTTCCTGTGCCTAAACACAATCCGGGAGTCACTGAAGTGGAAAACAAGTTTCTTTCATGTCACTCTGCACTCTTAGGACATGAATATAAATATACCCAAACATAAACTAAAAGCACCAATGAAATTAGCAACAGACAAATTAAAAAATGCCGGCAAAGCAAATGAATGCTAAAATCCTAAGGCCTCCTAACAAAGTAACAAGGATAGGCGAATAGAAAAATCAAGGAAAAAATATCTAATAATAATGCTAGTTCTCGGTTTTTCTCTCCTCTTTTATTGTATCAATCCTTGAACCTTGTGGATACACATGCAAATGAAATCAATTACATGCCATTATGACAGAGACAGGCCATAATTCCTTAAAGTTATGTAGACTTGGAGCACAAAATATATAGGCATAAATAAAGTAACAATGAATTGGAGTTTCATAGTAACTCCGAGTAGAGGAAAAAGAATCAAGTTTTCAAGCATCAAGAATAAATGACCTCCCTCTTAGTTGTGTTCGATTAACCTCTTATAAATGCAAAATATGCAAAATCAAAACTCAACAAATCATACTAAGCAGAAAGAAAAACTGTACCTAATGCTTATCTCCATGACCGTGAGAATGATCATCATGGCCCTCCCAAGGGTGTCGCCAACCCTAAGAGCGACAAAGTCAGTCCGGGAATGAAAGCAAGTTACTTCAGATAAGGATTGATTATGAAGGCAACTGAAAAGAGGAACTTCTTACCAATACAACAGGACCATCTTGCTTAGCCCTGTACAAGACCCAAAACCTGAAACACCAGATTCAAGGAACTTCAAAAAATCCATCAGCATTGCAATCTAATCTTTATTAATGTTTGCAAGCAACCTGACTTATATCATCTATGAATCACAAGGATAATACAGTGACAATGTACACGGCCATCAGTATCCATGATCGTTAATGGAAAAGCTTGCAGATAATAATTCTAAAACATAAAACCTTCGAGCATCAACTAATTTGATCCAAATTCAAGCCTTCACTGCACATCTTTCAAACTAAACCCCCAATTTTTTTATAAATTAAATTTCCACTTTCAAGGCGTATCCATGAATTCTTTTTACAGATATGCTAATTGAAATTGCACCAAATTCCCAAATGTCTTGGCACAACAGAATCACTAGATAAACTAAATCCAATAAACGTCAGATTGGTAACAAATAAGGATACCGATTAATTCAAACAAAAAGGAAAAATAAAAATTACCACATAACGGCACACAAGCCTTTGCCGGTGACAACATGCCATCGCTTTGGATGATGCAAAGTTAGACCTTTGTAAGTTGTACTCTCTCCATGGCCTCCTCCCATCTCTCCCTGCAACCAAACCCTAAACACCAGAAATGTTCCCAAGTGTTCGAAGGTGGATTAATCACTTGCCGGTTGCTTAGATTTAAACCGATCCTGAACCGTTGGATGCGAATTTGACCAACTGAAGGTGTGGTTCCCATATGTGCTGGTTTCTTTTCGTTGTACCAGGCCTTTTTCACGAAATCGGCTAAGCCCAAGCCATTGATCCATAAATCTGAGAGTTGATGTATTACAGGGATTAGATGGTTGTATTATTAAATGAATCAAATTAGTCCTATATTATTAAAAAGTATCAAATAGATTTAACATTTAATGTATAAAAAATGGTCTTTGAAAATTATTTTTTTCAATTGTAATTTAATTCTAAACAGAATATTTTATTTACAAAACCATAAAACTTTTAAAAATATTAGCTATGCTAAATAGTAAATGATACTTTTTTAAAATAGTATATGTTAAATCTATTCTAATTTAGTTTTAGTTAATTTTTTAATAGTATAAGGACTAAATTAATTTATTTAATTATAAAAAATATTAATTTAATCAGATTTTTATAATAGAGGACCTCCCCATTTCACTAAAGGAGAGGAAAACAAAATTCATTTCACCCCTTTCACTTGTAGTTTAGTTTATTTAATTCTTAAAATTGTAGATTGTTTTTTAATATTTATTTATTTTAATTTTAATATAATTTGTATATTTTAAATTATTATTAATTAGCACAAAATATAGTTTTAATTATTTAATTTAGATTTTTATTATATTTTAATTTTACTTACCAAATATATACTTTTTATTTTATATTTCATTAATTAATATACATATATTTTTAATGATTTTAAATTATTTATTATATATAAACACAGTTTAATTTAAATATCTTTAATGGTTATTTTCTATTCTTGTCTCTATTGTTATGTTTTGAATTTAAATACAGCTATTGCCCTTGGTAAATTTACCGAAGATGAAAATGATTTATTTGATATTATGTATGACTGGTTATGTAGGGACCTTTTCGTTTTTGTAGGTTGATCCGCCCTATTGCTCTTTCCCTATTCCTATTTCGTTTTAGGGGGTTGGTTTATAGGTACAACCTTTATAACTTCATGGTATATTCATGGATTGACCAGCTCCTATTTGGAAGGTTGCAATTTTTTAACCGCCGCAGTTTCTACCCCTGCTAGTAGTTTAGCACATTCTTTGTTGTTACTATGGGGTCCTAAAGCACAAGGAGATTTTACTTTTTGGTGTCAATTAGGTGGTCCGTGGACATTTGTTGCTCTCCACAGTGCTTTCGAACTAATAGTATTTATGTTACATTAATTCGCACTTGCGTGATCTGTCCAATTGCAACCTTATAACGCAACTGCATTCTCTGGTCCAACTACATGCACAATATTTTGGAATCTACATCATGTTTTTGAAAACGTAAGAATTCAAAGTATCTTGGTCCTTTCTTATGAGTTGATCCCGAAGGAAATTAATTAGAAATTTTTTGGTAAATCGTTAATTTATTTAATATTTAACTATATTTATTTATAAGTTTACTAGATTGAAATTTTATGATGTATAAAAATTTATAGACCCCATGTTACATTCAGTAAAAATTTATGATACAAGTATTGGGTGTACTCAACGTGTCTAAGCCTGCTCCACCGATGTGTTAGAAATGATTCCTTGCAATGGATGTAAAGCTAAGTAGATTGCTTCCACAGTCTAACTACTTAATTGATTAATTTCTTTACCACCACTATTTTCAATCTTAACAAAGTCATTTCATTGTCATATAAGTAGAAAATGTATGTATTTTGAATATTGATAGGTTGTAACACCCCTCACCTGTATTCAATACCGGAATAGGGTTACAGAGTATTATTGAACTTATAAAACAATTAAAAATTCATTTAGCATACATTTTCACAATTCATGCATTCATCATTCAATCTCAATCAATTTGTCCCTACTACGAGACTTCGAGGCCCTAAACATGTTTTGGGAGTGGATTGGGACTAAACCAATAACTTAAGAAACTTTCACGAAACTTAGAAAATTTTCTCAAAACAGGGGACACACACTCGTGTGGTCCGCCTATGTGTCTCACATGGCCACCAGACACGCCAGTGTCACAAGCTGAGTGGACATTCGAAATGGGAGCACATGGTCGTGTCCCAGCCCGTTTTCGACCCCGTGTAACTCTCTGACTTGGGTCACACGGCCAACACATACGCCCCTGTGGCCTAAAAATGACCATACATGCCCGTGTGCTAGGCCGTGCCAAACTTGTAGGGTATACCGACTGATGCCACACGGCTAAGTCACACGCCCGTGTGTGAGGCCATGTGGAGCATACTGAATTGATGTTAATTTCAACACTAGGGGACACACGCCGTGTAACATAACCATGTGTCATAGACGGCCGAGACACACGTCCGTGTTTCTGCCCGTGTGGACAAAAAAATAGGCTATTTACCAAGCCAATTTGCCACCCAAATTTATGCATTCTTACATCAAACCAATTGGTACAAGACATAAATAAGCATTCAATCTACTTCAACCAAGCATCATTTATTCCATTTCAATATAAAAAATTACACGACTCACCATACCACAATATACAATTCAACTACATATCAAAATTTACCCTTTTCATTCATCAATATGGTCATTTTCAAACATGTATCAAATTACCTAAACTCATAGAATACTAATTACAGATTCATCAACCATTTGATTTTCACTGTATCCATTTTCAACAAGCACCAAATACCATCATAACTAACATTTATAAGGCAATTACTAAACTCAAACAAAGGCTATTTGCACACTTATATACATCATCAAATTCACCATTATAAGCCAACTCACATGACTATATATTTACATACCAAACCTAATATTTACAAGCCAACACAAATGGCCAAAAGATATATACCAAAAAGACCAAGTCCCTATACATGCCATATACTTAAAATACCAAAGTTCATAGGTACCAAGTGATAGATGGATAGTGTGAAGCGGACTCTGACGAATCTCCGAATCCAAGCTAGCTTTGAATTTACTATAAAACACGGGAAAAATAAACAAAGTAAGCTATAAAGCTTAGTAAGCTCTTATGAAATAAACTTGATATAATCATATCCACATAATTCAACAATTGATTATAGATACATGAGTTCACATCAACTAACAAACCTTTTAATTACTCATTTACAAAACTATATACTTTCTTTACCATTTCTTCGATTCAAAGCTAATATGGTTTATGCACATGCCTGTACCATCTTGTACCAATCTTATTCTCACCCACATCATTTATTTACCTGTTGAACCATTCAGAATAGAAGTCGGATACTCAAGAGTCTTACACAATAAGTACCTATATCATGACCCGAAGCCAAATCAAGGTAACTTATATCCAAAGTACTAATATCATGGCCCGAAGCCAAATCAGTCGATATTCACGGCCGGAAGCCAAATCGGTATAACTCGCACCCAAAGTACTAATATCATGGCCCGAAGCCAACTCAATGTATCCCCTAATGACATGTCACTAGTATCCTAAACTATTCCTAAGGTTCAATTGGGATTTCGAATGCCGAATTGCCATTAAGTCATGTCAAACTTATCTGAAGTCTCGTATTCAAAATTTATACAATATCAAGCATTTAAAATACAGTTATAATGAAATTTATCACTTACGAACTTACCTCGAACGTGAAAACGATGAAATAAGTCGATTAGTCGATAACTTTAGTTTTCCCCCGATCTAGATTTGAATTCCGCTTTTCTTGATCTAAATATATTTAAAATTAACTTATTTAATAATATCTCTATTCAATTTAATCCAAAACACACATTTAAGCATGTTTACACATTTTCCCCTAATGTTTCACTACTTTTACAATTTACTCCTTATTTCATAAAATCACAAATTAATGAAATTCAAAATAAACCCATGCTAGCCGAATTACTATTATGCCTCTAGCAGCCCATATTTTTCATTTATTTCACATTTTAACCACAAAGTTTCAGCATTTCTCAATTTAATCCCTATTTTGCATTTTCACTAAAAATCACTTAACAAAACTTGTATATTTCACAACAAACATTCATAATCTATCATCAAACATCAAAAAACTCATGTATTCATCAATGACATCATTCAAACTCTTTAACAATTTTGCAAAATAGCCCTGGGCTAGCTAGACCTAGTTGTAACGAACTCAAAAACATAGAAATCATTAAAAACGAAATAAAAATGGACTTACAATTGAGTATCAAAGTAACCGAAAGTTTCAAGCCCTAAAATGGGTTTTCTTCATGCTTCATTCGGCCAACGAAGATGATTATAAAATAATTTTTTTTGTTTTATTTAATTAACCTTAATTGATAAATTACTAAATTAACTTTAATGATAAAACATTTATATCATCTATTTCATGTCCATTATGGACCACTTAATGGTCCATTTATCACTTAAGGACTTCCACATTTAATATTCATAGTCATTTAGTGCATTAAAAAATAGAATTCAACTTTTACACTTTACGCGATTTAATCATTTTTACCAAATTAATCAATCAAACGATAAAATTCCTTAACGAAATTTTCATACAACTATAATATCATGCCATAGACATTAAAATGATAATAAAATAATTATTTTAACCTCAGATTTTTTGTCCCAAAACCATTATTCTGATTTGACTAAAAACGGGTTGTTACAACTCTCCCCCTTAAGGATTTTCGTCCCTAAAAATCTTACCAGTGAATAGGTTAGGGTATTATTTTCTCATAGCTTCCTCGGGCTCCCACGTAGCCTCTTCGACACCGTGACATTGCCTCAAGACTTTCACTAAAGCTATGCGTTTATTTCTCAGCTCTTTAATCTCTCGAGCCAAAATTCTGATCAGTTCTTCATTGTATGTCATATCGGGTTGAATTTCGATCTCTGACGGAGAAATCACATGTAATGGATCAGATCTATATTGGCACAACATCAATACATGAAACACGTTATGGATTTTCTCTAACTCAGTCAGTAAAGCTAGCCGATATGCCACTGGTCCTATTCTTTCAATGATCTCATATGGTCTGGTGAAGCGTGGACTCAATTTGCCTTTGTAACCAAATCATAGTATTTTCTTCCACGGAGACATTTTCAAAATACTTTATCACCGATTTGAAATTCAATGTCTTTCCGTTTCAAATCTGTGTACGATTTCTATCGATCTAAAGCTACTTTCAAACTGTCGCAGATTACTTTCACTTTTTCTTCTGTTTCTCAGATCAAATCAACCTCGTGAATCTTTTTCTTACTCAACCCTGTCAAATACAATGGAGTTCAGCATTTGCGACTATACAAAGCTTCATATGGTGCCATTTTAATACTTTATTGAAAGCTGTTGTTATACACGAATTCAACCAACAACAAATATATCTCTCAGTTGCCTTCGAACTCTAAAACACAACAGCGAAGCATATCTTTGAGAATTTGAATTACTCTCTTGGACTGACTGTTAGTTTATGGATGAAACGCAGTACTAAAGTTTAACTTCGTACCCAGAGCTTCTTGCAATTTCTTCCAAAATCACAATGTAAATCTCAGATCTCTATCCGAAATAATCAAAATTGGTACCCCGTGCAATCTAACAATCTCAGCAATGTACAATTTAGCTAATCTATCGAATGAATAGTCTATACGTACTAGTATAAAATGCGTCGATTTCGTCAATCTATCAACTATAACCCAAACAACATCTTTCTTTTTTAGAGTCAGGGGTAACCCCGATACGAAATCCATCGTAACTTTATTCCATTTCCACTTAGATATCATTACTGGTTGTAGTAGTCCCAAAGGCACTTGATGTTTGGCTTTCACTTGTTGATAGATTAAACATCTCGACACAAACTCTGAAATATCTCGTTTCATGCCCGACTACCAATATAACTATTTCAAATCATTGTACATCTTAGTACTTCCAGGATAAACGGATAAAAAACTACTATATGCCTCGTGTAAAATTTTCTGAATCAACTCTGGATTTTTCAATACACAGATTCTACCTCGGAACATCAGACAATCATCGGCTCCAATTTGGTACTCTAAATCACTAGTTGACTCGCATTGCATTCTTTTAGCTTGCAATTTACTATCACATTTCTAACCTTCACAAATTTGCTGAAGAAATACTGGTTTAGCCTTTAACTCAGCTAAAATCGAAACATCATCAGATAACGTTAACTGAGTATTTATTGTTCTCAAAGCAAACAACGATTTTCTACTCAAAGAATCAACGACTATATTAACTTTTCCCGGATGATAATTAATTACTAATTCATAGTCTTTTAGTAGCTCAAGCCATTTCCGTTGTCGCAAATTTAAATATTTTTGAGTTATAATATACTTTAAACTTTTATGATCAGTGAAGATGTGCCATTTTTCACTGTACAAATGATGACACAAAATTTTTAATGTGAAAAAAATAGCAGCCAACTCTAAATCGTGCGTCGGGTAATTCTTTTTATACGGTTTCAACTGTCTCGAGACATAAGCTATCACTTTTCCCTCTTGCATCAACACACAACCTAACTCGTTTAATGACTTGTCACTATAAATCACAAACTCTTTACCCGACTCAGGTTGAACCAAAACTGGTGCTTTGGTTAGCAATGCTTTCAATTGTTCAAAACTCTTTTGTCATTTTTTAGACCACTCAAATTTTACATCTTTTAGTAGTAACCTGGTCATCGGTGTAACAATCATTGAGAACCCTTTTACAAAACATCAATAGTAACCAGCTAACCCCAAAAAGCTTCTGACTTCGGATACATTTCTCGGTGGTTTCCAATCAACAACTGCTGAAATCTTACTCGAATCAACTTATATACCTTCTGCGGAAACAATGTGCCCCAAAAAATTTGACTTCTCTGAGCCAAAACTCACATTTGCTGAATTTAGCAAATAGTTAATTGTCTCTTAAAGTTTGCAACACAATCCTCAAATGCTTGGCATGCTCAGACTTATCTCAAGAATAGATCAGAATGTCGCCAATGAATACAACAACAAATCTATCTAAATACGATTTAAAGATCCTATTCATCAAATCCATAAAGACTGCAGGAGTATTAGTTAATCCAAAAGGCATAACAAGGAATTCATAATGTCCATACCTCATTCTAAATGCAGTTTTCGACACATCTAAGTCTTTAACTCTCAACTAATAATAACCCAATCTCAAATCAATCTTCGAAAACACTATTGCCTCTTTTAACTAGTCAAAAAAATCATCAATTCTCGGCAAATGATACTTGTTCTTTATCTTAACCTTATTGAGCTATCGATAGTCAATACACATTCTCATTGATCCGTCTTTTTTCTTTATGAACAATACTGGCGCACCTAAGGTAAAAAACTAGGTCGTGCAAAACCTCTATCTGTTAACTCTTGCAACTGAGATTTCAACTCTTTCAATTCTATCAGAACCATTTTGTACTGAGCTATGGATATCGGTGAAGTTCCTAGTACTAACTCGATAGCAAACTCAACCTCTCTGATCGGTGGTAATCTAGGAAAATCTTCTGGAAACACATCCAGAAACTTACAAACTATCGACACTGATTCAATCTTCGATTCAGACACTCTTGTATCCAGTATATAAGCAAGATAAGCTTCACAACCTTTTCTCACATATCTCTAAGCTGACACAGACAAAATCACAGCAGGCAATCCATTCGATTCATCTTATTCAATTCGAAGAATTTCACTGTTCTGACATTTCAATTCAATGATTTTCTGTTTACAATTCACAATGACATCATGCAGAGTCAACCAATCCATTCCCAGAATCACATTAAACTCATCAAACAGAAAAAGCATCAATTCAACCGGAAATTTAATCAACTAGAACATACTTGCTTAAGGGATTCGATATTTTAATCACAAATTTAGTAGACTCAACAGGCAAACTCTTACTAAACACTAAATTCATACAAATATACAAATGAGTCAATCTAGGATCAATCAATGCAGTCACATTAGTGTTATAAAGAGAAAATGTATCGATGATAACATCAGATGATGACGCTTCTTTGCGAGCGCGAATAACGTAAGCTCTAGTTGCTACTCTAGTATCGGATCTCACAGCTGAATCTCTAGTCACATCTTTTCCACTAGACACATTCCCCATATTTCTCGGGGGCCTCCATCTCGCAGTCGTACTGCTCGGTCTTATATTCTGAAATTTATCTCTCTTAGATAACTCTGGGCAATCTTGAATAAAATGATCTGGCGATCCACGTATGAAACAAGCTTTATTACTTTTATTCCAGCATTCTCCAAAATGTCGTCTCCCACAATGTTGACACTCAGGTTTATTGTTTCTTATACTGCCAACGCTTGAGATGGAAGTTGCTTGAGCTTTAGGACTCACATATTGTAACAGCCTGGTTTTAGCTAAATCAGAATAGTGGTTTTGAGACCATATATACGAGGTCAAAAAATTATTTTAATATTATTTTTGGTGTTTATAGAATGTGATTATATATGTGTGAAAATTTCGTGAGCTAATTTTATCGTTTAATAACTCAATTTGAGAAAAATGACTAAATCGCGTAAAATGCAAAAGTGATATTCTATATGTTAAATGTGTTTAATTGCTATGGTTGATTAAATGTGAGGTTCTTATGTTGATATTAGACTATTTATAGTGTAATTTTACATAAATGGTCATTAATTGAATGTTTTAAATGGTTTTTAATTACAACTAATTTGGTAATTTGGTTATTAACGTTAATATTAATAAAACAAATAAAAAATAAACCTTATTATCATCTTCCACCACTAATTAATGAAGAATGAGAAGCTATTTTTGGTGTTTTAGGTTTTGGCTAGCATATAACTTGATTAAGGTATGTTTTGAGCTCGGTTTTTGACGATTTCTATGTTTTGTAATCGTTGCTTTGTGTTCTAGCTAGCCCTTACCCTAATTTTTGAATTTTTTAATGATTTTGTAAAATTCCATTGATGATCTCTTGAGTTTTTTGAATGTTGATGATGGAAAATGAATAATTGTTGATAGATTTTAATGTTTTGTAAAGTGATTTTTGACAAAAATGTCAAATAAGGATTAAATTGTGAAATTTGCAAATTGAAGAGTTAAAATATGAAATAAATGAAAGTTTTGGGCTGCTAAGGGTCCCTATGAAATTCTGCTAGCATGTAATTAGATTTAATTGTGGGAATTTTATGTATTTTTTAAATAGAGACTAAATTGTAAGAAATGTGAAAGTTTAGGGTCAAAGTGCAAATTGGCTAAAATATGTGTTTGTGGATGAAATTGATTGAGTTGATGATTAAATGGGTTAATTTTGAATACAAATAGATTAAGAAAGAAAGAATTCGAATTTAGATCTAGGAAAATTGAAGTTTATTGAGTAATCGATCCGATTCGTCAATTCTGAGTAGGAGGTAAGTTCGTATGTGGCAATTTCATTTTAAATGCATGTTAAATTCTTTGACATCGCATAAACTATGATAATGAGATTACAGATAGTGTTGAATAGTGAAAATGACTCTAAGAATGCATTCGATGATAGAAACGAGAGGTGTGAAAGCTCGGTTGAACCTTAGGAATAGAATTGGATATTTGTGAAATGTTATAAGTTGATTTGGCTTCGAGCCATGCATATCAGATGAGTTGGCTTCACGCCACGATATCAGCACTTCAGGTGCAAATAATACCTTGATTTGGCTATGGGCCATGGTATAGCTACTTTGAGATAAGTTACCTTGATTTGGTTATGGGCCATGGTATAGGTACTTATTGATTGATATCTGAGTATCCGACTTTTAATCCAAATGGTTCAACAGGTAATGAATGATGTAGTTGAGAAAAAGGTTAGTACGAGGTGGTATAGGTACGTACGGAACTTATTCAAATATTACATTGAGAAAGTTCAATGAGATTATATTGGATCATGTTTAAGACATGACAAAGGTTTGTAGTTAATGTGATTTTGATTTGGTAATGTGAAAATGGTTGAATTACATTTATTTGATAAATTGAGTTAATCACTTACGAGCTTACTAAGCTATGAAGCTTACTATGTGTTATTTGTCTATGTTTTATAGATTATCGAAGCTAGCTTGGACTCGGGGATCATCGGGAAACGTCATTACACTATTGAACATTTTGTTGGTACTTTTGAAGCTTAGTATATATGGTATATGACATGTATTGGCTAGTGTCATTATGGTACATTTTGTGTAATGAAATTCTAGCCATGTGATTTGGCTTGTATTTGGTAAAGTTGTGGGATGTGAATTTTACTTATTGAATGTGTTTATATATGCTATGTAATGTGAATGGTATGCCTTGTCAATTTAGCCTAGTATGGTATGAGAATAAGGTATTGAATTGGTGGTATTTTGAAATTTGAATTAGATGATAAGATGATGAGTAAATGCATTTGGAACTTATGTAAGTTTTAATGATTTTGGCATAATGATTTGGTATGTTTTGAATATGAAATTTAGTGGTTGAAATGATTGAGGATAGTTTGCATGAATTGGCATGTTTTGTCTACCTATAAATGTAATGAAATAGGACTATTTTGGTTGCTAGGTGTGCATGAGAAAAGGGTGGCAAATTGGCTTGGCAAATGGCCTATTTTTGTCCACACTGGCAGAGACACGGGCGTGTGTCTCAGCCATGTGCAACACACAGTCACGTTACACGGCCGTATGTCCCCTAGGTTCCCTTTCGAATTAAGTCAGTATACCCTACAGGTTTAGCACGGCCTAGACACACGGGGGTGTCTACTGACCGTGTGTAGCACACGGGCTGGCACATGGGCATGTGGTTGACCGTGTGACACAAGTCAGTAACCCCTCTAATTTTCCCACTGTCATGGCACACGGGCGTGTCCGGCCGTATGATGCTAGTCAGTATGTATGCCCTATTTTCACACAGCCTATGACACGAGCGTGTCTGGTGGCTGTGTGAGGCACATGGCCTGTTCACACGGGCGTGTAACTCTTAAATGCAAGAAAATTTTCTATGTTTCCTGAAGTTTGCTAATGTTATTAGTTTCATCCCAAACTTCTTTTAAGCATGTTTTAAGGTCTCGTAGGGCCTTATAAGGGACAATGTGAATGTGTTGAATGAAATTTTATTATGAATGCATATATGTATGATTTATGTTGTAATAGATAGGTAATGCCTCGTAACCCTATTCCGGCTATAGATACGGGTTAGGGGTGTTACACATGTTGATTTCCACGATCTCTATTATGGTATCCCACAGATGCATTTGATCGACTATACGAATCTCGAGGTTTCTTTGATGAAGAATGATAAGGTTTATTCGTCGGTCTTTTTCTCGAATATCTAGCCCATGAATCAGCTTTCATCTTTTCTGGGCTAAAGCCTTTGGCTTTACAAGCCTGGTCAACTAGTACAACAAATTCTTTCAAATCTAAAATCCCGACCAGAAGTTTAATGTCTTCATTCAAACCGTTAACAAACCGCTTGCACATGATCTCTTCGGTAGAAACATACTCTCGAGCATATTTACTCAACCGCACAAATTCTAAAAACTCTTTGTGTTTTTTATCTAGAAACTGTTGGCTTATATATTTCTTCCTAAACTCAGTTTGAAAGAATTCTCAGGTGACTCGTTCTCTAGGTACCACATATACTAATGTATTCTACCATTGATACACGACATCTCTCAATAATGAAATGGCACACTTTAAACTCTTAGCTGGAGTACACAACAGTTCATCACATACCCGAATAGTGTTTTCAAGCCAAAATTCAACTCTCTCGGGATCGTCATCCACGGTAGCTCTTAACTTCTCAGCCCTGTACTTACGGATTTTATCAACTGGAGGCTTATTTAATCGTGGAAATTCCACAACTTAAGGGGCTATAGGGATCGGTTGAGGATTAGGTTAGGGTGGAGGTTGTTGAGCAGCAGGATTTGTCCGGACATACTGTGTGAACCTTTCGTTCATCATTTGGAAGAAGGCTTCTTTAGCCTCTCCTCCTTGGCTACCCGATACGAGTCTAGATTCCGAAGACACTGTCCCTCGAGCGGGAGCTGGCGCATTACTTTCAACCTCATCAACTACAACTCGATTAAGATCCATTTACTATACGAAAACACATTTTAAAATGTCAGGAGTCATCACGCTATCACAATTTATATATGGCATGTATAGCTAAACTCTCACATACACTACGTTAGTCCTAGAATCGACTAAACCGTAACTCTGATACCAATAAATGTAACACCCCTCACCCGTATTCAATGCCGAAATAGGGCTACAAAGTATTACCGAACTTATAAAACAATTAAACATTCATTTAGCATATATTTTCACAATTTATGCATTCATCATTAAATCTCAATCAATTTATCCCTAATACGAGCCTTCGAGGCCCTAAACATGCTTTGGGAATGGTTCGAGACTAAACCAATAACTTAAGAAACTTTCATGAAACCTAGAAAATTTTTCTCAAAACAGAGGACACACGCCTGTGTGGTCTGCCCGTGTGTCTCACACGGCCACCAGACACGCCCGTGTCACAAGTCGTGTGGACATTCGAAATGGAAGCACATGGCCGTGTCCCAGCCCATGTCTGACCCCGTGTAACTCTCTAACTTGGGTCACATGGCCAATACACACGCCCGTGTGCCTTAAAAATGACCATACACGCCCGTGTGCCAGCCTGTGTGCTAGGCGGTGTAATAGCCCAAATTTCAACGATGTCGGAAATAGTGGTTCGAGACCACCAAATCCAAAAAATGAACTCATAGATTATATTATTTAATATTTATGAGCCAAATGTAGCTTTTAAAATATTTTTGAAATAGTAAATTATATTTTATAAAGATTTATTTGGTCAAGAAATTGATAAAAAAAATTATCGAGATCTCAGTGTTATAAACCAAGCCATAAATATTTTTATAAATATTTAAAGAGTGTCAATAAGGTAGTATTAAAATTTTGTTAGAAAATTTTGACATTTGGGTGATTAGTTAAATAAAAAGGACTAAATTGAAAAAAAGTGTAAAAGTTGCTAGAAGGATTAAATAGCTCAATTGTCAAATGAGGAAGGACCTAAAGTGCAAATAATCCCAAAGGAGATATTTTGGCCGGCAATAGCTGAGAAAAATCAGGAAATGGGTGAAATAAGGGCAAAATTGGAAAATTTCCAAAATTAGCTAAATAAAAATGGGACCAAATTGGAATATCTAGAATTCTCTTCATTTTCTCTTCATTTTCATCAGCTGAAAAATAGCCATGAAAGAGGGTTCAAGTTGGTTTTCATACTCTAACTTCATGTAAGTTTAATTCTTACTTTCTCCTTGAAATTTCTAAGATTTTGGACTTTTACAATTGGGTCCAACTTACTATGTCATTAGTTTTTGATTCCATGGCTAATTTTTAAAGTTTCTATGGATGAGTGCTAGAAGCGATGATGAATAATATAGAATTGAAGCTTTAATTTTGATATATGATGATTTTATCAAGTAAAATTGATGGAAATTGATTTTAAGACCTAATTATGAAAGAGTTTGGAATTAAGGTCTAGTGCTAAAGTTTTAATTTTCAGGGGTTATGAAGTATTTTAAAATGATAGACTAAAGTATTAATTGATAAAAATTAGCTCAATTTAGGGGTTAATTGAGCAAGGACTGAATTGTATGAACTGTAAAATTTGGGGTAAAATGGAAATCAACATTTTGCATTAAAATTGTTTTGGACAGCAGCAATAGTCTAATTTTGAAAAATCACCAAAAATTGTAAAAATCGAATGAGAGAATGAATAAATATGAAATTAAAGCTTATTGAGCCTAGTTTCTTATAGAAGAAATGATGTAAGCAATGGGATTGTAAATCATGAGATATAATAAATTTTGTGAGATAAGGTCAGAATGATTTTGGGTTCCCCTATTCTGACTTTGGAAAATCATCAAAAATTGAAAAAGAAAATTAGGGCTTAAGTTCATATTTTTATAATCCTGAATGAGTTTATTTTCAAGAAAAACAAACAGGAAAAGTATTCGAATCTTGTACAAGGAGATAACTAATTTTTAGTGAAGAAGGGTCGGAACTATCAGACAGTAGAATAGGGGTGATTTTAAAGAATAAACTGTACTTATTGGCTAAACCAAAAATTCTAAAAAAAATTTGGTAATAAGATATGCAAGTCTAGTTTCAGGGAAAATTAGCGGATCTTAATTTGGAGCTCCATAGCTCAAGTTAAAAATAATTTAGTGACTATGACACGGATGGACAGCTTTGGAATATAAATATAAGTAAATAGTGAAATTATAGATAATGTTACTTATAAGCGTGTTATATACATTAAGGATGTGGAATGGAGAGGAGGAGGAGGAAAATATGTGAGTGACTTATGCATAAATCAATTACATGCTCGATTATATTTGGTAAATGTTAAACTTTCTTAAAATGAAAAATGTTATAAATTCATGTTTGAATTAAATGTTATAAATGTTAAAGAATAATTTGAATATTTGATATTGCCTAATAAATGAATATTCGATATTGCTTAGTAAATGTTAAGCCAAATATAAAAAAATATGTTATAAGTGAAACATGTGTGAAAGAATGTGGTAAGTATTTTCATGGTTATTATTGAGCTCATTCACATGAATCTGTCATTTGAAATTGTGATAGACAGGAAGAAATAGTGAATGGCATGCTTATGTATGGTTATATGTATTTATCTAAAACACAAGAAAATGATGGCTATATTTTTTATATATGGAGATAGGAGACATGAGACTATGATATATGAACATGGAATATATTTTATAAATGTGTTCATTCATAATTATAGAATCCTGCAACTCAAGTGTACTATTTGTATAATGATAGTATTTCAAATGATTTGATGAGTAAAGCTTCAATGTGAGATAGTCTGAAATCAAGACAAATTGTTATGAAAGTGTATTTAAAATACATAGATATGATTGTTATAAGTTATGTGAGTAAATGATGTGTAAAAGTATATGCATATGAGAAATTTAATGAAAGTTGAGCCCATACATGTTTCTTGATATTTATATGAATTATATGACTAACAATGCGATAAGAATAGGCATTAGGGCTCATGATCAATTCGAATAATTATGCTTTGCATAATTATGTTGAATATAGAGAAGCGATAAGTTAATTACCATGTTATACGAATTTATTAAATATTACATGTTTACTTTGTTTTACTTTGTTTTACTTTTTCCCCTAATTAATAATGATTCGATAAGCTCCGATAATGCCTCGTACCCTATTTCAATGACGGATACGGGTAGGGGGTTCTATAGGCCGTGCCAAACCTGTAGGGTATACTAACTTATGCCACACGGCCAAGTCACACACCCGTGTGTGAGGCCATATGGAGCATACTAACTTGATTTTAATTTCAACACCAGGGAACACATGGCCGTGTAACATAACCGTGCGTCACACACGGCTGAGACACACGTCCATGTCTCTGCCCGTGTGGACAAAAAAATAGGGCATTTACCAAGCCAATTTGCCACCCAAATTTATGCATTCCTACATCAAACCAATTGGTACCAATACAAGACATAAATAAGCATTCAATCTACTTCAACCAAGCATCATTTATTCCATTTCAATATAAACAATTACAAGACTTACCATACCACAATATACAATTCAAATACATATCAAATTTTACCCTTTTCATTCATCAATATGGTCTTTTTCAAACATGTATCAAATTATCTAAACTTATAAGCATACTAATTACCAATTCATCAACCATTTGATATTCACCATATCCATTTTCAACAAGCACCAAATACCATCATAACTAACATTTATAAGGAAATTACTAAACTCAAACAAAGGCTATTTGCACACTTATATACATTATCAAATTCACCATTATAAGCCAACTCACATGATTATATATTTACATACCAAACCTAATATTTACAAGCCAACACAAATGGCCAAAAGATATATACTAAAAATACCAAGTCCCTATACATGCCATATACTTAAAATACCAAAGTTCATAGGTACCAAGTGATATATGGATAGTGTGAAGCGGACTCCGATGAATCTCCGAATCCGAGCTAGCTTTGAATTCACTATAAAACACGGGAAAAATAAACAAAGTAAGCTATAAAGCTTAGTAAGCTCTTATGAAATAAACTTGATATAATCATATCTGCATAATCCAACAATTGATAATAGATACATGAATTTACATCAACTAACAAACCTTTCAATTACTCATTTACAAAACTATATACTTTCTTCACCATTTCTTCGATTCAAAGCTAATATGGTTTATGCACAAACTTTTACCATCTTGTACCAATCTCATTCTCACCCACATCATTCATTTACCCATTGAACCATTCAGAATAGAAGTCGGATACTCAGGAGTCTTACACAATAAGTACCTATACCATGACCCGAAGCCAAATTAAGGTAACTTATATCCGAAGTACTGATATCATGGCCCGAAGCCAAATCAGCCAATATTCATGGCCTAAAGCCAAATTGGTATAACTCGCACCCGAAGTGCTAATATCAAGGCCCGAAGCCAACTCAATGTATCCCCTAATGACATGTCACTAGTATCCTAAACTATTCTTAAGGTTCAACTGAGATTTCGAATGCCGAATTACCATCAAGTCATTGTTGAACTTATCCGAAATCTCATATTCAAAATTTATACAATATCAAGCATTTAAAATGCACTTATAATGAAATTTATCACATACGAACTTACCTCGGATGTGAAAACAACGAAATAAGTCGATTAGTTGATAACTTTATTTTTCCCCAATTCTAGATCCGAATTCAGCTTTTCTTGATCTAAAGATATTCAAAATTAAATTATTTAATAATATCTCTATTTAATTTAATCCAAAACACACATTTAAGCACATTTACACATTTGCCCATAATGTTTCACCACTTTTACAATTTAGTCATTATTTCATAAAATCACAAATAATGAAATTAAAATAAACCCATGCTAACTGAATTACTATCATGCCTCTAGTAGCCCATATTTTTATTTATTTCACATTTCAACCACAACGTTTTAGCATTTCTCAATTTAATCCCTATTTTGCATTTTCACTAAAAATCACTTAACAAAACTTGCATATTTCACAACAAACATTCATAATCTATCATCAAACATCAAAACACTCATTGTAACACCCCAAACCTATCCTAGATGTTATGGCCGAATCTGGCAATGTCACATGGAATGGGATTCAAAAATGAGTTTGTCGAGTTAAACCGTTCCAGTTAATTAACTTGTTATGACTAAAATCGTATCTTTTTAGCGGAAGCTTTGGTAATGTTTATTTTTTTGAAAAATTGTTTGGGTTGAAAGAAACCTTTGTTTTAAGCAAAATCGAGTTTTTACTGTCTAGCCATACTAAAATCGTAAAGCAGTTTAAAAAATCCAAAATTCAAAACCCAATAGTCCAAAATCCCAAAATTACACAAGAAATACCCAAAATAATGTGTATTCTGAAAACTAAATCAAAGCAGTACGAAACAATGGTGGTCGCCGTCGAGTCTTCTGCCGCATCGATCCATCTAAGACTGGGGATTACCTGTACATATTAACTGAAATCGGGTGAGTTTTCGTAAACTCAATGTGCAATTCCCACAGAAAATATATATACAGATACACATAAGAATACAGTCAAGTTCAGTATGGGCCTGAGCCCATTTTAGGTTCAGTTTGGGCCTTAGCCCAGTCAGATACAGTTTCAGATATAAATTAGGGCATTTGCCCATCTTAGATATAGTATGCAGTAACAGAAATCAGAGTCCTACCCACTAGCCTCTACACACCATCTCCGTCCATCCCTACACACCATGTGGGGTTAAAAACACTCACTCATCCCTACACACCATGCTGTACCGAAATGCGGCACATATTCAGTAATTTGTAACTGAGCTGCCAGATAACAGGCTTGAAAGCCTTTCGAACACTTCCTCTAAATATCATCAACCCACCCCGATGCAATGCAACAAATAATAAATGACATGCTAATATGCGATTATTAGTACATACATTCAATTTAGAATACATGCTTAGTATTATCAGGCTCAGTACAGATATCATACAGATAATTTATATATATAAGGGTCTAAGGATTGCTTACCGACCCTACATTAGGTTCACAGTCGACTTGGGTGACCTGTGCAACCTTAGAAACTTTTCAGTTAAAATGGGCTCACACGCCTAGGTAGCCTGCCCGTGTGGGCCCACACGCCCGTGTGGCCTATACGGCCCAAATTGGCCTTGGTCGTGTAGATCATATAGTCTGGCCCATAATCCCACATGCCCGTGTGGACTATCCATGTAGGCCCACACACTCGTGTGGCCCACACGGCCCAAATCAGTCTAGTCCGTTTGTCGCACACGGCCTATCTGGCCATTACACGACCGTGTCTGGTGTGCACGGCCTGTCCTCGTTGATCACACACCCGTGTTATAGCACACGGCCTACCACACAGCCTACCACACGGTCATGTGACATCGATAGAATGGTTTTTAGCTTTCGTCAAAACCTCGTTTTCTGTGTTTTCGGGTACACACCTGGTTTGTTTTCGACGCGTAAGCTGTTCGAAGCCTTCAGAACCTAAAAATGGACCAACGTAACACTTAATTAAACACTTGTTTCGCATTCAATTAAAAATCTATTAAAAATCTAACACGCGTATTCGTGGTATTTTTTTATAAAACATCATTTTCATTTGAAAACTCGAGTTTTATCTAACACTAGCAGATATGAATCATTAAACCGTATAAATCCAAATTTAAACCAAAATCCATAAAAGCCATAATTACAGTAAAATACTCCCAAATAAAAGTAAAATCATGAATAGATAATAAAATAGTGTAAAAGAAGTCGTGTGGCCACCACTGAGTCCTCCGCTGCACCAACCCGCCTATATTTGGGGATTTCTTGTACGGATTAAACATAAGGGGTGAGTTTACGTAAACTCAGTATGTAGTCCCCATACAAATGAACAGACAGTAACCAGATAATCACAGTCTGGGCTTAAACCTTTTTCAGTATCAGTATCAGACCAGTTTGGGCCTTAGCCCATCTCAGTACAAAAATGGTCATGCAGTAGGGCTTCAACCCATCACAGTATCAGTAGCAGTAACAAGTATGCAGTCATAGAAATCCTACCAATCCAGCCTCTACACACTATCTTCGTCCAACCCTACACTCCATGTGGGGATATAATTAACCCACCCATCCCTACACTCCAAGTAGCACCGAATGCAACACTAGACAGTAGTTTGCAGCTGTGCTGCCAGTAAATTAGGCTCGAAGCCTTTCAGTACACTTCCTCCGAATAATATTAACCCCCAACCCAATAGAATGCAATATATAAATATGACATGCTATAACATAATATCATGAATGTAATCAAGGCATACAGTATCAAATCAGTGGGACATCATCATACTTTTTCCATATTAGTCATATAGTCATTTCAGTTAATTAGGGGTTTAGGTAATGCTTACTGACCCTACAGTAAGTTCACAATTGACTTGGGCGACCCGTGCAACCTTAGGAAACATCTCGGCAAAATGGGCTCACGCGCTCATGTGGCTTGCCCGTGTGGGCCTACACGCATGTGTAGCCCACACGGCCCAAATTGGCCTTGGCTGTGTGGATCAGACGGCCTGGCCAATATCCCACACGCCCGTGTGGGCCCACATGCCCTTGTGGCCCACACGACCCAATTTAGTTGAGCCCGTGTGTTGCACACGGCCTACCTGGCCATCATACGATCTTGTCTGGTGCGCACAGCCTGGCCTAGTCGACCACACGCCCGTATTACAGCACACAGCCTACTACACAGCCTATCACATGGCTGTGTGGCGTTGACAGAATAGTTTTTGACTTTCGTCGAAACCTCATTTTCTGAATTTTCGGGTACACACCTGGTATCGAATTGATGCAATAGCACTCCTGTAAAGACCAGCACCCTACAACGTTATAACAACTTCTAAAATCAGTCACAAATCTCGATTAAACTAAAACCTCGAAAACGAAAATAGCCCAAATAGGGCGTTTATCATTTACCCTAAACACTCCGATTGATTCCCACTAAAGTTCCACCAAAGAGGAGCTCCGACCTTCGTGAATCATTGCTGCCAAAATCCAGAATTAAAGTAATGAAAATCAATGACACAATAACGATATAAAAAGAAAATCCCCCCTTAAAACGAGTAAAACCTTACCCACACTACCGAAGCACACGCAGTTGGAAAGCCGGAAAACTGGAGTTGAACAACACCAGAAAGATGAAGAAATAAAGAAAAGGAAGAGACAGACGCCCGGGAGGCTGCGAATTTTTAGTAGAGAGAGAAAAAGAATTAGCAAAAGAACAATCAAGGGATATTCCCACAATCCCTTAATCCTCTTCACTACCCACAGAACAGATAACTTCCACAGAATTTTGGTTAAACAGAAACTCTCACCTAAACACTGGGCAAAAATAAACCCCCTTGCAGAGATTCGAACTCAGGACCTCCAGCTCACCAAAATTTCCCCCTAACCACCAGACCAGTAGGGCCATTCTAATATAATATTACAAGCATTTTAAATAAAAGCCTACTGAACAAAGTTAAGGCTTTACTCAGAAAAATCCAAAATTTTGCCAAAGACAAGACTTGAACTTAAGACCTCTCACATACACCCAGAACATTTAACCACTAAAGTAGATACACAATTGTGTCACAAACACACAGAAATAAATATACAAACTTTAGGGTGTTACACCCTTATCGTTAACAAACCGAAGTCGCAACTCTTAATTCTTTGTAGCAACACCGATCAAATATTGCCCCTCGCCTAAACCAGGAGTAACAAAACAATTTTTCATCAATCATCAAGTCGAATAACAAAAAGACTTATAAAAAAACAGAACTTACCGAACGAGGCAGTCAATGTTTGCACAAAACTAACTAGTTGAATCCAGAAAAAGAATCGAAAAGAAGGTTTTCTGCAGTGAATTTCCTTTGGGAAAACATTTTTACTCAAATCCCTAGATTCACTTAACCACTCACCCACTACTTAGAATTCCTGTTTGACCGAAACTCTCTCGATCAAACGAGCAAAAATAAACTCCTATGCTCAAGCAGGGAATTAAACTCTAAACCCCCAACACACCAACACATATCTTAACCACCAGACCAGCAGGCCCATTCTGATATAGTTTAATAAATAATTCAACATAAGCCTGTTGAGCTAGCACAAGGCTTAAGTTAGAAAAATACCAAAATTTGCTAAAGGCATGGCTTGAACTTGAGACCTCACACACACATACCCAGAACATTTAACCACTGAAGCAGATACTCAATTGTATCACAAATTCACAAAAAACAAAAATAAGAATTTTGGGGCGTTACACTCATGTATTCATTAATGGCATTATTCAAAATCTTTAACAGTTTTGCAAAATAGTCCCTGGGCTAGCTAGACCTAATTGTAACTATCTCAAAAACATAGAAATCATTAAAAATGAAATAAAAACGTACTTACAATTGAGTATCAAAGTAACCAAAAGTTTCAAGCCCTAAAATGGCTTTTCTTCGTGCTTCATTCGGCCAAGGAAGACGATAATGAAATAATTTTTTTGTTTTGTTTTATTTAATTAACCTTAATTGACAAATTACTAAATTAACCTTAATGATAAAACATTTATTATATCATCCATTTCATGTCCATTAATGACCGCTTACTTTAATAATGGTCCATTTATCACTTAAGGACCTTCACATTTAATATTCATAGTCATTTAGAGTATTAGCAAATAGAATTCAACTTTTACGCTTTCCGCGATTTAGTCTTTTTTACCGAATTAATTATTCAAATGATAAAATTCCTTAACGAAATTTTCACACAACTATACTATCATGTCATAGACATTAAAATAATAATAAAATAGTTATTTTAGCCTCAGATTTGTGGTCCCGAAACATTGTTCTGATTTGACTAAAAACAGACTGATACATAGGTAAATCAAAGTAGATGAGAAATATGGAGTCAAATCAAGGATGAATTTATAACTTTTATAACTTTTCTTCAAAATTTAACAAAAAGTAAATAAAAATAATATTTTTTTACTCCTAAATTAAACAATTAGATTCACTTTGGTACTTTTATCTTTTACATCCATTTTGATATCTAAATTTAACAATTAAATATATTTCAAACTCTAACAGGGAAAACATAAGAACACTAAAATGGGTTCACTGTCTTCACTCCTAGACCTAAGATTATTTGTGTTCAAACGGTTAATCGAACCGAATTAGTATTAACCAAATTAACCAAACTTTTTAATCATTTAACCATTAATTGTACCAAATTTTTTTCAAAAAAATTAACCATACCGAAATATTTCGGGTAATTCGATTGGTTAACTGAAATTTATGTTTTTTTTTGTTAAAACAAGTATAAAAACATATCAAAATAAATAAATTAATAATGTTCATTTGACCGAATTAACCGAATTAGTAAGAATTGATACATATAATATATAATATTATTTATTAAGATCGGTTAATCACTCGATTTCAAATCGAATTAACCGTTAACCGAAATTTTAAAAAACTTTTAATTAACTTTCAACAAAACTAAATCGATTAACTGAATTAAATCAGTTCAGTCAATTAATTCGATTTTAATCGAAATTTGTAAACTAGAGATTGATATATTTGATTAGGGATGAGCATTCGATCGAGTCGAGTCGAATCGAGTCAAAAAATTTTGAGTTAGTCGAGTTGACGAATCCTATTTTAGCAACCGAATTCAATTTGAATTTTTTTTCAAATCGGATCGAATCGAGTCAAAAAATTTTGAGTCGAGTTAACGAATCCTATTATTTGTACTCAATGTTGCGCTTTACATGAACCGATTATTTAAATAGGAAACGAAGTATAAAATTATTTAACAACATAAACAATATAATGGTTTTACCTTTTAACTTAATTAGTAAACATTTATCAAAACAACATAGTTTTACCTTTTTAATTTAATGGTTTTGACTTTTAACTTTAGAAAGGTAAACATTCATCAAAATGACGTAATTTTGCCTTTTCTTATTCGGATTTTTGAATAACTCGAATTGTGTAATTCACATTCGAATTAAACCAAAAAACTTTTTTTTATTCGAGTTGACCTAAATAACTTGATTAACTCAAATAACTTAAAATATTTAATTCAAAATTTAAAAATTTTATCAAATTTTTCGAATCAAATCAAATTTTTCTCACTTCTATATTTGATTGTGCAAGTCCAAAGGGTTGAATAAAAGAATCGGGACATCTTTATTGCTGATGATAAAAAATTGGAAATAGGGTGTGCGTGGCAAACATTGCCCTGACGTATAGAATTATTATTTAATATGCCCTGACGTATAGAATTATTATTTAACATCGCTTTTGTCAGCTTTATGGATAATTTTTACAAACCCAAAAATACTGAAATAATGGAAAATAATTGCACCAAATCCACTTAGAAAATGCATTAATTGCTAAAGCTGTCATATGTACTCAAGGGGAAGATCTTAATACTAAAATTTTTCATACCACATATGTGATATTATTTTTTGATATAATTTTTTATTTATATAATTAATATCAATTTTTATAATATTTAAATTTATAAAAAAATTATATAAATTTAATTTAAAAAAAACTTAATACTAACTTATATCCCTTTTATAACTATTTTAATATTGACAACTTTATAAAAAACAAAGTGTATAAAAGATTATTAGTTTTGTTATACATTTTATAATACAATTATTATTATGCTAATATTGCAATAAATGATACCGTGTCATTTTAATTAAAGTAAATATCTATTTTCAACATATTACATATGTTAATTAATTATTAGTTTTATTTTTTAAAATTAAACTAATAATAATATTTTGAAATAACTATTTAGAGTAGATATTAAATTATTAAAGTAAACACGTATTTTCAACATTAATATATTATATAAAATAAATAATGTCATAAATACATGTGAATTTTCATGTAAATTGTTACATAATATTATTAAAAAAATTAAATTTTCGTTAATATTATCATTAGAAAAAATAATTTAACTTATTTTTTAAAGATTGATGATAAAATTTAACTAGAATAATAACAAAATCATAATCAATGTTATTAATAGCGGAATTTGACATTATGCTAGGGATACCACAATAGGCAGCTTGCAAGTGATCACAGGGTACTGCTCTTAATCTACATAAAAATGCGACAAAAGAAGTAGCAGAGGAAGAAGGTTAGTGAGAGAGAATAAAACCCCAAACCATTATTATGGCTGAAATTAGCAGCTTAAGAATCGATCCCAAGAGTGGGTTTTGTTCTTCCAATTCTACTTTCTACAGCAAACGCGTTCCCTTTCCACTTCCATCCAACCATGCCCTTGACATCACCACTTTTATCTCCTCTTACCCTCACCATGGCAAAACCGCCTTCATCGACGCCACTACCGGTCGCCACCTCTCCTTTTCCCAACTTTGGCAATCAGTTGACTCCGTTTCCACATGTCTGTCCGAATTGGGTATTCGGAAAGGAAACATCATCATCATCATCGCACCAAACTCCATTTTCATACCCATTGTTTGCCTCTCTGTGATGTCTCTTGGAGCTATTATAACCACTAGCAACCCCCTCAACACGTCTCGTGAATTCGCGGTACAAATGGCTGATTCAAAGCCCGTCCTCGTCTTCACCACTTCTCAAGTCGTCCCAAAATTGGCTGGATCACCTCTCCCCATCGTACTTCTCGACGAGCAAGTGGCGACCGAAAAAACAGGCCAAGTCAAAATAGTTACTACTATTAGTGAAATGTTAAAGAAGGAAACAAAGGACAAGATCCGAGTGAGGGATCGAGTGTACCAAGATGACGCGGCAACTCTACTCTATTCCTCGGGCACGACGGGTGCCAGCAAGGGAGTAATATCATCTCACGGAAACCTCATGGCTCTAATGCAAAGTTTTTCACATTTGAGCAATCCAGACGAAGGGGAGCAAACCCATATCTGCGCCGTTCCCATGTTCCACATCTACGGCTTCGGAGCTTTTGCCATCGGGAAACTCACGCAAGGATCAAAAGTAGTTGTTTTATCAAAGTTCGACATGAAGGAAATGCTGTCGGCAATAGAGAAGTACCGTGTCACTTGCCTCCCCCTGGTGCCACCTATACTCTTGGTAATGGTGAAGGAAGCTGATGAGATACGAAAGAAGTACGATTTGAGTTCGTTGCAATCAATAGTGTGCGGTGGCGCTCCGTTGAGCAAGGATTTGATAAATAGGTTTATGGAAAAGTTTCCAAGCATTGATATTCGGCAAGGGTACGCGATGACAGAATCGACAGGATTTGGCGCATCAATGCAAACGCCGGAGGAGTGTCTCAAGTATGGCAGTGTAGGGTTGCTATCGCCGAACTTGGAAGCCAAAATTGTAGACCCTACAACTGGTACGGCCTTGAAGGTCAATCAGAAAGGGGAGCTTTGGCTAAGGGGTCCCTCCATTATGAAAGGTACGTAATTTATGATCAATCAATTTTAGGTGGAGACAGTGAGTGTGTCCCCATATTGCGTGTATTCAAGACAAGTCCAAATAATTTTATCAAATGCAAAGATCTTTGCTTTGATTTTGTTTTCGGCATGTTGTTAATTTTTAATCCCAGGAGAAAGATCTTTGCAATTAAGAAGAATAAACAAGATTTGCCTGGCGAGTCCCCGGGAAAGAATAACACGAAATCCACTTAAAAAATGCATTGCTGTTTCATCTAATTATGTATTTTTCTAATATTGATAATTATTTTATTGAATGTATATATTTTGCTGACTATTTAACCATTTCAATTTCAACTATGGGAGTAAATTATTAATATTAAAATTACAAAATAATTATTTAATTATTTTTAAAATGTTCATAACCCCCTTAAAATACCGTTTGAAACACATGTATAATATATTTAATATCCACGTAATTATCAAATGGAATTTTATAGATTTTTAAAATTTAATAATTAAAATGTGAATTTATTAATAATTTAGTCACCTAATTTGTATTACTTCACTTATATTTAATGAAATTGAATCCAAGTAGACTGAAATTTCAATTTATCAAGATAACATAAGAAAAATATGGGATTATCCAAAGTTTAAACATTATGAGCTCAAGGGAAAGTTGTTGAATCATATATTCTAATTTAGTAATGAAATCTTACATCCCTATCCAGAGCTTCCTAAATTTTATACTAACAAAAAAATCATAATTTTTCTTAATCTAAGCCCCCAATCAGTAATGAACTCTAAACTTATATAGTAGGATTGATATATGTAATATTTTAACACGAAATTTGGATATCCTGAAAAGTTAGAGATGTGTGTTGTTGATTGGTGGGCCTGCTGCTGCTGCTGCTGGTATTTTAGGTTATCTGAATAATGCAGAAGCCACAGCAGCTACTCTCGATTCACAAGGATGGTTAAAAACCGGTGATCTTTGCTACATCGATGATGATGGCTACGTCTATGTTGTTGATAGGTTGAAGGAGCTGATCAAATACAAGGGATATCAGGTCACCGCATAGTTCACAATTTGCTTCATATATTCTATACAAAATCACAGGTTAACCATTTACACTTACAGGCTTTATTTATATTTGTTTTAGGTTCCTCCTGCTGAATTGGAGGCATTGTTACTTTCTCACCCACAGATTTCTGATGCTGCTGTCATACCGTAAGTTTATATAGAGCTGCTTCCACTTGAAACACCCTTTGTTGCACAAGATTCAGAGATATTATTTGGTTTGCGATTAGGTTTCCGGATGAAGAGGTTGGGCAGTATCCCATGGCGTATGTGGTTAGAAAAAGTGGAAGCAATATATCAGACACTGCACTCATGGATTTTGTAGCAAAACAAGTAAGCAATTATATACATACATACATACATATAATAGTGTTTTAAACCCAAGATTGCGAATGGGTATGATGATTTAGCTTAAGCTATGAAATGAACAAAATAGGTTGCACCATACAAGAGAATTCGGAAAGTGGCATTTGTAACTTCAATACCCAAGAATCCATCTGGGAAGATTCTAAGAAGGGATATCATCAAGCTTGCAATTTCCAAAATTTGAGGGCATCTCGTTTGCAGCTCTATAATAATAATAATAATAATAAGATGATGAATGCATTTCCAAAGTAAAGTTTCACTTCTTTGCTTGTTTCGGAGATGGGAGTTTTTCATTTCTCATGTCTGGTTCATCAATGTGGTTCTCAATAATTTCATTTTTAAAATTTAAATTTGTGTTGTCCTAATAAAAGTTACAATATACTGTATAATGCACTTAATATTTGTTGTTGTCTGGAATAAATTTTAAGTGGGACAATGATTGATCTGATAAATTTGTTTAGCGTTATCATTGCTATTCCCGTCTGTCCATGGCATTCATTCGGCTTTATGCTTTTTGTTTGATCTGATAAATTACATTAAAAATATTTTTGATTGATATAATAATGTTTAGCTCCTAAAATTAAGATATTCTATCAATATAGTTTCAATTTAATAGATTTAATTTCGAAATTTAATAATATATATTAAGGTTAAATTTGTTAAATTTCTTAGAATCAAGATCAAATTGACAAAATATGTAAATATTAAGGGTTAAATATGTTTATATACCAATCAAATTTGTGTACAATTAACGAAATATATTTACAATATAGTTGATTACCTTTAATTGCTCACTTTCAAAATTGATAAAGATTAAAATACTCCAATCTTTTTAAAAAGAACTAATTTACTTAATTTTAAAAATAAGAGGTATTGGAAAGGTATTTTTACCAAGAAATTATAGAGATGTTGTTTAAAATTTTTTATGTTATAGTTATTCAAAATTGCATTCAATTTCTAAGCCTCTTCTATTTGTATCCCTTATTATCAGAAAACAAAATCCTTGCATTATGATAATGGCATGATTGGTACTCGGCCATTTCGAATTATTTAGTTTCTCTATCACAACACTGTGCTTCTTTTTAATAATATATTTTTATAATTTCAAAATATATATTTATTAGTTAATGAAAATTGGTGTAATTTATAATAAAAAATTCATTAATTTTAAAAAATAATGGAAAGAATAAAATAATATTAATATGCTATCATAATAATTAATATTATCACACTAATTGTAACATCCCTACCCGTATCTGTCACCAGAACAGGGTACGAGGCATTACTGGAGTTACAAATTTATTTATCAGACATTTTATTTCATCTAACATTCATAGTTGGGACCAATCAAAATCAAACATATTGCCCCCTAAACATACTTATTTTCCTTGTATCAACGTATCAAAAATAATCACATATTTACATGTCATGATAAATATCATTCTCTTGCCGTTTCTTCATAAACATAAATCAGTTAATTCATTATATCAATATTTCATGTACCATCAACTCGTATTTCCTTATATCACATAATTAGGTTTCATGAACTTATCTGGCTAAATTGCAAAAATACCAAGATTCAAGGGCATTTCGATAATTTTATATTTTCCTCGATTTTTCAACCAATCTTGACCTAAATTAATAATTTCATTCAATTTATAAATTTAGACAATAAAATAATTCATTTCACTCAATTTGGTCATTTTTGATATTTTTACAAAATTGACCCTAAAGTTTTACTTTTATTCAATTTAGTCCCCGAGCCTAAAACATGCAATTTAACCACTTTAATGTAACCCATGATAACTAAATATTCATATATATTTTCCTCCTCCTCTCCATTCCACATCCTTAATATATATAATTCCACTATTTTCTCATATGTTCATATCAAGCTGTCCACTTGAGTCATAGTCACTAAATTATTTATATCTTGAGATACAAAATTCTAAATTAATAACCGCTTGATGTTTCTGAAACTAGACTCAAATATATTTCTACCATAAAAATTTCAGAATTTATAATTTAGCCAGTAAGTACGGTAAAATCTTCAAACTTACCCCTATTCTACTGTTTAACAGCTTCGACCTTTCCTTACTAAAAATTAATTATCTTTTAGTACAAAATTTGGATGATGTTTCCGTTTGTTTCTATTGAAAATAGACTCATTAAATATTTAAACATATAAATTTAATCCCCTAATTATTTTTATCCAATTTTTTTTATGATTTTCCAAAGTCTAAACAGAGGAACCAGAAATTATTCTGACCTTGTTTCATAAAATTTATTATATCTCACAATTTACAATTCCATGGCTTACACGTTTCTTCTATGAAAAACTAGACTCAATAAACTTTAATTCCATATTTTATTCAACCTCCAATTTGATTTCCACAATTTTTGGTGATTTTTTAAAGTTTAACTACTGCTGCTGTCCAAAACTGTTTTAGTGCAACATATTGATTACTAAGTTTATAACACTCTTATTTCCATTCTCTACAATATTTCCCACCATTTTCTCTTATTTCCTTTCACTAATATATCAAGAACATAAAACCTTATATAAGAAAACTTTACCTTAACATTATTTTCATGCTTTTGATATTACCTTACATGAGAAACTCTACTTAAAAAATATTGATGAAGTCTTAAAGTTTTTACCTTGTCCTATTGATTTTAATCTTTAATTTGATTTTTCTCTCTCCTCCAACTTCTATTTCTTGAATCCAACTTGATATTCTAACTCCCCTTAGTCTCCTTAACATTTTTATCTCTTGGTAGCTATGGAAATTCTTTTGATTTCTAGGTGAAAATGGTAAATTTTTGGTGGAAGGACTAATTTGTAAAGAAAGCAAAACTTTCTTTCTTCTCTTCTCTTCTAACGTGAAATGCATGGAAAGATGATGGATGGTGTGTGGGGGGGAAATTTACTAAAAAAATCCCTTTTATTTCGTTATTTACCAAGATGGCCTGACTATTTGATTATTTGCTGGAAATGACCATTTTCCCTAAAAGCGCGTTCACGTCAGTGCGAAGTCAGGGGACGTGTCAGTAAAACGCTCTCCCAGGGAAGCGTTTTGCCCCCAAGGGTCACATGACCGTTTGAACTCCAAACTCCAACAATCAAAAAAATATAAAAGGCCCCTCCCCCATTTCATTTTTTCACACAATAGTCCTTTCACAATTCTCTTTAAATTCTTTCTAAATTCTCTCAAATTTCTCTCAAATTTCATCAAAGCTGTCTCTAATTTTTGCAAAAAAGCTTTGTTAAAAATTATTTTAAAGTAGTTTTATTTTATAAATTACAAAAATATTCGATCGTATTAGCAATGGCCGGAGAATTAATTTGTTTCGATACGAAACAAATTTCCGTCGATCAAATGACAATGGTAAGTGATAAGTTTAATTAATTTTTGAATAGTATTTAATTTTTTTCATTTATGTAATTTTAATTAATATTTATTTTATAATTTTTTTATAACAGTCTGTAGATCGGGTGTTGCAATGCTATATCCGTAATATGTCTGGTCCTTCATCGCCATTGATAGAGAATTACCTGCGGGAAGTGGGTTTTTGGCACGTGGCCACGATAGGCCGGGGGTGTAAGTTGGACTCGAAACTAATCAGTGCATTGATAGAGAGGTGGAGACCCGAGACACACACTTTTCATCTTCCATGTTGAGAGTGTACTATCACTCTAGAAGACGTGCAATTGCAATTGGGATTGTCGGTCGATGGGTACGAAGTCACTGGGTCCACTCAATCTGCTGATTGGGGGGCCGTATTCTATGAGCTTTTGGGTGCTATTTCGGATAATAGTAATAGAGGTAGGATCGAGATGGGCGGTTACGAGACACATTTTCGGAGCCAGATAATGATTCGTCTGAATTAGAAAGAATACGATATGCTCGGGCATACATTCTTGAGATGATTGGAGGTTATCTGATGCAGGACTTGTCACGAAATCGCGTACATCTGAGATGGCTGTTGAAACTCGTTGATTTTAGAGCAGTAGGTGAATTAAGTTGGGGGTCTGCTGTGTTAGCAACATTGTACCGGGAGATGTGCGGGGCGACGCGACCGAATAAAGCCAAAATCAGAGGATGCCTATCACTACTGCAATCATGAGCATGGTTTCGCTTTCCATTTTTACGTCCTCGAGTGAACCACCCATATACATTCCCACTAATTGTAACAGCCCGATTTTGGGCATAGTCGGAATAGTGGTTTTGGGACCACTATTTCGAGGCCAGAGAAAATTATTTTAGTATTATTTTATGTGTTATAATATAATTTTATAAGTGCATGTAAATTTTGGTAAGTTAATTTTAGCGATTTCTAGTCCAATTTCGAAAAAAGACTAAATCGCGTAAAAGGTAAAAGTTGTATTTTAGTGTCTAAAGGTGTTAATAGACTAGAGAACTAAAATTGGAGGCCTTTAAAGGGCAATTGGACCCTTTTAATAAAATAAAAATAGGATGATATCATCCCTTTTCATCTTCTCTCCACCGATTTTTCCAGCCAAGAAATGGGTTTTGAAAGCTTCATATTTTCAGCAACTTTGAGGCTTAGCAAGTAAATGATTTTAATGTCTTTCTTGAAGATTTTTACATTTTTGTAACCCCTAAAGCATGAGCTTTCATAAGAGGGGACTATTGTGCAAAATGATGAAGAGTCTAGGGTTTTGCCATAAGAGTAAATGTGTTGTTTGTTGTGTTTTTATGGAAGATTATGAGTTCTAGTTGTCTAATAAACAACTTTTGTGAAAGAAATTGCATGAAAACACCTTAAAAAGGGCTAGATTGCTAAGTTGTAAAATGAGTTGTAAATATGTGAAATAGTTGAAATTATGAGTTGCTATAGTTATGAAAATGGTCCATCTAGACTCAAGGAGTAAAGAAATATGATAAAAATTATTTTACGAGCCTAGGGGTAATTTGGTAATTTTGGTAATTTTGGTAAAATATAGGGGCAAAATTGTAAAAATAGCCCAAGTGTGTCAATGGACTAATTTGATCAGTACATTGTTTTAATAAGTTGAATGTGATGTTTTAGATGATGAAAATCGAGATTTGGACCTAGAACGGAAATAAATCGATTAAGGGATAATTACGTCTTTTTTTTACCTTTGTGGTATTGAGGTAAGTTCGTATGTAAACAATACCATGTTATACATGTATTTATATGTTATCATTACATGAATTGTACAAATATTAATGTGTATGTGATTAATAGAAATATGATAAGACAGAGCCTTAATAGACGAGGAAAAATCCCGTTTGAACATTTGGAATAGAATAGGATACGAGTGACATGTCACTAGGAATCATGAGTCTAGATGACTAGCTCGAGAGTGAGCTTTGAAATGTCATGAGATATGAGGTAGCTTTAGCTACAATTGAGGCACTTATGTGCAAAGGCTTTTCCAAGTATCCAATTAGTATTCCAAGTGTTCAACGGGTAATCCAAGGAAAGAGTTGATGATGGTCCCAATGAGGTAAGTCATTGGTGAGTATGCACTTGAGTTATGTTACGAGTTGTGCAAGTATGTATACTAAGCCTATGAGAATGCCTTGATATGTGATGATCTATGATGCATAATATGTGTTCTTACCATGATGGATGAAATGATGTTGTATTAATTTTGTGAACAATGATCATGAATGAGTAACTTAGCCTTGACAGATTTGAGTTATTGCAGTAGTGTAACTTTGAAAATACACTAAAAATAGTGGGAAATGAGTTAGAGGCAGAATAAAATATGGGATTAAATCTTAATGAGTCTTTTTTCACATGAAAGAAACAGGGGAAGAAAAATAATTCTATATTGTGTGATATTTGAATTCTTGTAAAATAGGGTCTGAATGAATTCGAGATCCCCTGTTCTGATTTTATAAATTCACCATAAATTGTAAAAAAATTATTAAGAGTCATACCTTACATGAATGGATTCCTTATTAAGTCTATTTTTACGCGAAATAAACGGCATGGTCATTGGAATTCTGTACAGGGAGAAATTCAGTTCGTAGTGTACAGGGGTCAGAGTAGTCATACCCTGAAACATGGAATACTTTAACTAATAAACTGTACTAAATGGCTTGACCAAAAATTTTGAAAATTTTATGGAAGAAAGATAAATGAGTTTAATTTCAGGTAAAATTTATGGAACTTAATTCGGAGTTTTGTAGCTCCAGATATAAATAATTTAGTGACTGTTGTGCAGGAAGACAGCTTGTCTTAAACTTGAGAATATGTTGTAAACATTGATAAAACAAGTTAATGAGTTGCTTATTGTTTTCATATGAACTTACTAAGCGGAAGCTTACCCCCTTCTTTTCCATGTTCTCTAGGGTTTCCAGGTTTGTTCGGGTTGGAGTTCGTCGGAGATATTATCACATTGTCAAGCTAACGTTATTGGTGTAGTGATTTCAAGTACTTTGAGTCTATGGCATGTATAGGAGTTTAAATATTAGAGTATGTGATATGGCTTTGACCATATGTGTTGGCCTATTTTGATTATGGGATTATAAATTCATTTTAATTATTTGAGATTTCATGGCCCTGTTTAGTATAGAAGTGTTAGTAAAAGTTAGGTAGCACCTCGAACCCCGTCCCGGCGTCGGATGCGGGCGAGAGGTGTTACACTAATAACGAGGTAAATTTTATATTAGATTTTACAATTATTACATAGATTAAAATATAATTGTATGCTAAAAAATTATTTAATTAGGTGGAACCATTCGGCCAGTTATATTGGAATACCCACATCTCTTGAAGATATACAGCTTCTATTAGACCAACGGTCGGAAGCACAAGTAAGTATTAAAATAAAATATATATACATAATAAAATAGTTGTTTCGTATTTAATATTTAGTATTTAGTATTTAGTATTACCTATATAACTAATATTTTTATCATGTTCATATAGTTTCAATGGACACCATACGAGGATCCGGCAATTCGGGCAGTAATTCGGGATGAATTTTTTTAAAATCCAAACATTTGGCATGTGAAGTTCCCATTGGTCAACTATGCTATCGTGGAGATGCACCAGTCAGATAGGGTATTGCGGCAATTTGGATTCCGACAACTGATTCCCGTGGAACCTGAGGTGCTCGATGATGAGCACAAAGTCGACTTACGGCTATTGAATACGGATTGGCCGAGACACTGGTCAGGATATATCGAAATATGGGAAAATCGGTATGACTATATACCTACTCGAAAATCGATAATCGTTCCTAAGTTAGCATGCGTGCCAAAATACATGCCATGGTTTAGAATCCATGGCAAGCCATATTTACTATCGGAAGAGAAGAGGCGACGACAAATTCCTGTGCAAAGGAAACGACGAGACCCTTTAAATCCAAGAAGAAGGGATGATGACGCGGGCCCATCAGCAGTCTTTTCAGATTATGCTAGGTACGTATCCTAGCCATTATATGTATCTTAACCCTTTTATGTTTCCTTTTTTTAGTCCTATGGCAGGTTGGAATGCATGGCCCGGTTCATCTCCGTTCCTAATTACTCCAAGTCAACCGCCGATCAATAGGCCACTGTCGCAAGAGGGATCGCACGAGGCGCCGTCGGGGAGCTCTTCTTTTTACCATTCCCCATCGCCTTATGGGATTCAAACACCTTTACCATGGGTGATGCAAACACCTCCGCATTCATTATTCTATCAAGGTGGGTGATCCTCCCAACACCCACAACCAAATCCCCTACCGGAGGAACCACAATCCCCACTGGAGCAACCACAACCCTCGCCGGAAGCTGAACTAAAAAGGAATTCAGCGCGTAACCGTCGACGACCCCCATGTGACACTGATTTCTACCGACACCAACATTGATTTTTTTAATATATTTGTAGAAACATTTTTATATAGTTTTATATAATAAAATAAAAGTTGTTTTTAATATTTTAATTGTACTTTACTTTTTTTAATTTTATTAAAATAAATGTTCTTTTAAATTAGCCAATATTTTTATTATTTTTATGTTTATTTTTATATAGTTTTAATTAATAAAATAAAAGTTTTTTTAATATTTTAATTGTACTTTAATTTTTTTAATTTTATTAAAATAAATATTCTTTTAAATTGGCCAATATTTTTATTATTTTTATATTTATTTTTATATAGTTTTAATTAATAAAATAAAAGTTGTTTTTAATATTTTAATTGTACTTTACTTTTTTTAATTTTAATACAATAAATGTTCTTTTAAATTAGCCAATAATTTTTATTAAAATAAATGTTATTTTGAATATAGCAATATTTTTTTATATTTTTTATATTTTTAATAAAATATAAATAATGCAAAATAATTTTATTACAACAACTATTAGCTATTCCGATTTGGACATGATCGAGTTATATGGCTTGGGTTCCTACACCATCCGCACAACCTCTGTTGGTTCGTTGCTTCTCAGGTATCCATATTGTTACATATTCTAGTTGAGCAAGGTCGACCCTTTGGTTTGCGATGCAATTCTCTATCCGGTAACAACTTAAACGGAGAAAGCAGTACAGGCGACCACTTACGTTCATCTGGGATCGGTGGGAATACGTGTCTCCACATGTTGTACATGTATTCTATTTTGTACACTTGGTCAACATACGTTATGGGATCCAGACGGAGATTCTGACAAGCTGCAATTACATGAGTGCATGGATAACGTAGTGCGTCAAACACTCCACAGTCGCATGTCTTATTTCTCAAGTGTGCACGATATTGCCTAGCAATAATACCTTGGTTCGATCTGTCAAACTCCGTCACACGAAACCATAGGTTGTCGCGATCGTGACACACTATGTGCATGGTGTTGGCTCGTGCCTTCGCCTTGTTAATCTCTCGCAACACCTTCGCGTACCATATATGGCCTCCCTGCATTTGGCATTTATAACTCGCTGCTCGCTTTGGAAATAGTGCCGCTAAACGAAAATATGTCTCTCGTACAACGACTGTTATGGAAAAATGACACGTTCCTTTTAGAACAGAATTTATGCATTCAGCCAAGTTTGAGGTCATATGATCATATCGTAGGCCGCCGTTGTATGCTTGTGTCCACTGTTCGAAAGGTATGTTACAAAGGTAGTCTGCGCCTTCTTCGTTAACTAAACACAAAACCGCTAACTTTTCATGAAAACGGTCATTACATATCTCATACCCTACCAATATAAGTTGATAACGAAAATTACATACCACTCTTCCATTCAGAATAAATTGAATATTACAAATAAAATTATATTAATAGAGATTAAATACCCATGTTGGTTACTTACCGTCGTTCAGTTGTATATCGATATTGCCCGTAGTAGTTGGACGCAACGTGCCTTAGGCAATACTGATGGTGTGTGCGATGCCATTGGCTTCCTTGTCACTCAATTGTGGCTTGTATTCCAGTGCCCCGATCCGATATAATGCATATATCAGGTTAGGGCCAGACATGCTTCCTTAACCTAGAAAGAAAGAAATCCAGTCATCAGCTGACTCCCCCGATGTTATTGCAAATGCAATTGGAATGATTCTCCCACTGCTATCTTGTGCCACAACTAGCAATAGTCGATGGGTATATCTACCATACATAAAGGTACCATCAATTTGTACCAATGGTTTGCAGTATATAATGTGTCCCGACATTGCTTAAAGCTCTAGAACAGACGCTTGAACACTTGGTATGCACAGAGCAATTGGTCGTTGTAGTACGCAGGTGCCGTTTCAAGGTCTGTTATGCAACCTGGGACATATCTCTCCATCACCTGACACCACTGCCACACTTCATTATATGAAGCATCCCACCTACCATGCATCTTTTCCAACGCCTTCTGCTTAGCTATCCAAACCTTGCGGTAAGAGGACGTGTACTTCAATTGGCTACAAATATTAGCAATTAAAACCGTCACTGAAGTCTTCGGATCTGCCTTCAGCGTCGGTAGTATTAAGCTAGCTAACATATCTGAATCCATCTTGGGATGATCTTGTGAAACGCATGTCAATGAAGTATGTTAAATAATGTAACATTACGTAATAACAATTTTATTCAAAAACCTTAAACACCTAATGATACTTTACCGCCAACACATGTATATGGACCTTTGTACTTTTTAATCTCCCACAAGTTTGTCTTTTTCCTCAATGAGGCCATGATTTTTCATGAACATGTACCGTCTTGCACTGCACACTTGGCCTCAAACTTATCGGATTTGAATTTAACCACGTTGTAGTTAACCCCGTTCATGATGTTATGTTGTTTCAATGCAGCAAGAAAACTATCCTTATTGGAAAACTCCCTACCAACTTCAATTTAACCCGAATCTAATGACAAACTTGTACGATCACACCTTCTGTGTGGTAGATCTAGAAACTCCAACGCATCATCTTGAAATAGATCGACATTATGCATGTAGGCTGAAGGCGAATACGCCCTGAATTGCGGATCTTCTTCTTCTTCATCTGAACCCACTTCAACATCTTCAAGTATTGTTGGAACAGGCTCCGGTTGAGAAAATAATCCAACTTCTGCACCATCAGGGCCGGGCTTTCTAGGTGGATCCACATTGGATTCATCATTCGACCCACCATCATCTGCAACGAACGAGGTCCCCTCGCCGGTGGATGTTGTAGGGAGTACATCATCCCTTCTTCTATATGTTTCATAATGTCCTCAATCCGATGTGGATTGCCAACCACTAGAAGTTGATGTCATTCCCCAGTATGTATTTCCAGTATCAAACATCGACCCACTAAGGTGCATGTCTCATCCACAAAAGGAGTGTCGTGCAGGGGTTGTGTATTCCATACTGCTACCAAACACGGACGCTTCCGTGTTTTACCACCCACTAACGTAGTGTCAGGCAAGGGTCGTGTATTCCTCTTGAACAGCATTAAATGTTGAAGTCGCAAATGCATCATTTGGCGATGAAAATTGTACATATAACTCAAGATAAGGTGATCCACTAGCAAGATAAGTCTGCACCATTGCCTCAAAGCTATGAGGACTTTTGATGTCGAATGAGACATATCTCATGGGATCAACCGAAGTACAAAATCAATACTTAATAGACAAAACTTTCATTGGCGTCGTTCCGAAGATTTTACGCCTAATTCTTTTACGAAGTTCTGTAAAATCTATGTTCTGGTTAAAAACCAGTCGCGCTATGCTCTTCAATAAAAAAAACAACGCTGTTTTTAGTGTCATAGATCTCACCATCATAGAAAATAACAGCACTAATACGTTCACTAATCTTCAGTTTCTATTTTACTTTAGCCTCAATTTCTCTTGTTGTAACTTATGCAACCTGAGAATGAAATCTGGCTCATTTATAGTTTAAGGCGTTTTCAGATACTACTGTAGCAAAAGAGTGTCCACGTGGGAGCTTTTTCCGTAATTTTGCTGACAGTGCATCATTCTTAAAGCATTTTTGACACTATTTGTTCAGAAACATCTTCTCAAAATTATTTTTTCAAATACTACTGTAGCAAAATAGCATCCATGTGGGAGCTTTTTCTTGTAATTTTACTGACAGTGCATCATTCTTGAAGCGTTTTTGACACTATTTATTCAGAAACATCTTCTCAAAATTATTTTTTCAGATACTACTGTAGCAAAAGAGCGTCCACGTGGAAGCTTTTTTCCGTAATTAATAGTTAATTTAATTAATAAACCCTAAAAAACCCTAAACCCTAATTTAATTATTTTTTAATTTAATAGTTAATTTAATTAATTAACCCTCAAGTCTAATTAAATTAATTTTTTCCTTAAAAAATACTAAAATCCTAAACCCTAAAAACCATAAACCACTAAACCGTAACCCTAAAATAATAAAAAACCTTAACCCTAAAACCCCTAAACCCTAATTTAATTGATTTTTTAATTTCATGGTTAATTTAATTAATTAACCCTCAACTCTAATTAAATTAATTTTTTCCTTAGAAAACACTAAAACCATAAACCCTAAAAACCCTAAACCATTAAACATTAACTTTAAAACAATCAAAAACCCTAACCTTAAAAAACCCTAAACTCTAATTTAATTGATTTTTTTTAATTTCATAGTTAATTTAATTAATTAACTCTGAACTCTAATTAAATTAATTTTTCCCTTAAAAATACTAAAACCCTAAACCCTAAAAACACTAAACCACTAAACCCTAATCCTAAAAAAAAGGGTCAAAACGCTCCCCCAATGAAGCGTTTTGCTGACACGTCCCCTAACTTCACGCCGACGTGGACACGCTTTTGGGGAAAATAGTCCTTTTCGGTAAATAATCAAAAAATCGGGCCATTTCGATAAATAACGAAATAAAAGGGCTTTTTTTTAGTAAATTGCCCGTGTGTGTGTTGTCTTTTTTTTCCACACACACATATATATATATACTAAATAAAATAAAAAAATAATCATAAATATCTTATTAAAATATTAATAAAATAATATTTATCTAATTAATTAATTTAAAATATCATCAACATAATCATTACATTCTAGAATTCTCTCTCTTACTAAGTGACCATTTTGCCCTTCATAATCTTTTAAAATTCCATCATTTAGTCATCACTTAATTTGGGAAAATTATGATTTAGTCCCTCATAATTCTTCACCTATTCGATTTGTTCCTAATTCATCTATTTTCCTTAGTTTCTAGTTTATTCCACCCCTAAAATATTTGCACTATTGGTCCTTCAAATTTTTCATATTTACACTTTAACCCCTCAAATTTTAAGTATTTACTCTTGGGCAACAAAACTTTTCTTACTTTTACAATTTAGTCCTTTCTTTAATTAATAATGTAATATATCATAATATACTTCCCAATGTTGACATAATAAAATTTCCCTTTTTGTCACTTTATTTCCTTACTTAACTACATCAAGGATAATATCTTACTTTCTTACTGTAGTAATTTTCAGGGTATTACATTTTTCTCCCCCTTAAAAAAAATTTGTCCTCGAAATTTCCTTGTTTTCTTTTGATCATAAACTTCATTATATTCTATAGTTCCTTTCTGTATATATATCTAGTTTATCATTTATATCCATTCTCAATCCATTCGTTTCACAATTTATTTTTAATTCAAAGATAATTCCTTACCTTGTAACAAAAATTATTTAACTTTCTAACAGAGGCGCAGTAAATTGAACAGAACAATTTGGATATAAGGAACTGGTACAGAGGTGCATTATTATGCACTATTAAACAGAGAGTACTGAAGTGCTATACAGAGAGCATAGATGTGCTAAGCGGAGAGCACTAATGTGCTAATAATCAGAGAGCACTAACGTACTAATAATCAGATAGCGCGCTAGAGTTCCTTAATGTCATGCCACTAATATCCTAGTAGTTCTAAATTTCGTCTACTTGAGCATTAAAACTGAATTTCATACATTTAAATACTTTACAATTTAATCCTTGTACCAATAATCCATACATTTATATATTCTCTATCTTTGATACATGTAATATATTTCAAAATTCACTAGTCGTTCGTAATTTACTAATAATTCTCATCATGTACTTCATATATCACTTTTCAATTCCAATTTCACTTTCATTTTATTCACAACTCAATTTAATTTCACTTTCTCATCAATATACAATTAAACACTAATATTTATCCATCACTCAATTCAATTTCCATTCAATTCAACAATAACACTTACCTTATACTTCACTTACCATACACATAATTTAAATTTAACATTTAATAATAATTAATTTGAATTATAGTAATACAACCATACGCTGAATATGTCTATATTCAGTGGTATTACCATAATTCAAATTATAAAAACTATAATAAATAATAGACATCAAACATGTAACATTATAAGTCATATGTGTTAATTTATACTTTAATTTCATATCTCAACAATAGTCTTTCATCAAATGGCATCATATATAATCTATATTATCTTTAATCAAATCATGAACCTTTGGTTCAAGCTTTCAATCACATATCTCAATTTCAATTCACATTTCAATTCATAATTCCACTTTTTCATACTTTCAATAGTTCAATCGATCAAATTCATTCAATTTTCTCATTTCATTTATTCAACTGATTTCAATATCAACAATTTGATATTTTAGCAAATTCATGAACCTTAGGTTTATGCTTCAAATCTCACATCTCAATTCAATTCACAATTCAACTCATAATTTCTTTCTCATATTTTTAATAGTACGATCAATCAAATTTATTTAATTTTCTCATTTCAGTTATTCACCCTATTAACAAACTTGGACTTTGACGGATACAAGGATTCCAATCCAAACACACCAGTACGACACATTGTACCGAAAATGGTACATAGTACCTGATCAGTATAGGACACATAAGTGCATGAAACGACACACGAGGTGCCTCATACGACACACGAGATGCTTGAAATACGACACACGAGGTGCTTGAAATACGACACACGAGGTGCCTAAAATATGACACATAAAGTGCCTGATCGGCAAAACTGATAAATCCCGTACTCTTCCAAATCCTATGGCATGCCAATTATATCCGACTAGCCTGACAAGTTAATAGGGTATTCAATTTTCATTTGAATTTCACTTAATATTCATATTTACCCCTATTAACAAGACTCGGACTTTGACGGATACACGGATTCCAACCAAACACACCAGTACGGCACTTTGTGCCTCATCGGCTTTGCCGAAGTAAACAGTAACAGTACAGTACTTAGTACCTTATCGAATTAAACCCATGTAACAGTAGCAGTACGACACACATGGTGCCTCATCGACTAGATGTTGAAGTAACAGTACGACACTTATAGTGCCTCATCGACTCAAGGTCGAAGTATCCTTGAATACTTCCAATCCTATAGCATGCCAACTATATTCGACTTAGCCCGGTACAGTTAATAGGGTATTCAATTCACTTTCCGGTTTCCAATCAAAACACATTTCAATTAATCACATATATTCTCAATTCAATACAATTCAATTTACTTTTCAATAACAAATATTCTAATTTCGTAATAATCACATATTCATATCAATTTTATCACTTTCCCAATCAATAAAATTTTCAAATATAACATATATCCAATATTCTATTTCCACATCAATCACATATATCTATACAAATTCAATTCAATATTGATACTTACCTTAAAATTTTACTTACTATACACATAAATTTAAATATAACATTTATTCATACATTTATGAATTTCGAGTCATCATAATCAACTTTTACTCATATACTTGAGTATCGCTTTCAACATTATCAGAATTAGCTCGGTTAGGAAAGCATCTCTATCTTTAAGTAAAACAAATCTCATCAGAGTCGGAAGATATCATATTATCACAGGTTATATAATGACATGTATTTCTAGACTTCACATATGTTACGTTACGTCTGAGAACCGACTAAACCGTAGCTCTGATACTAATAAATGTAACACCCCCTACTTGTATCCGTCACCAGAATAGGGTACGAGGCATTACCGGAGTTACAAATTTATTTATCAGACATTTTATTTCATCTAACATTCATATTTGGTACCAATCAAAATCAAACATATTACCCCCTAAACATACTTATTTTCCTTGTATCAACATATCAAAGATAATCACATATTTACATGTCATGATAAATATCATTCTCTTGCCATTTCTTCATAAACATAAATCAGCTAACTCATTATATCAATATTTCATGTACCATCAACTCGTATTTCCTTATATCACATAATTAGGTTTCACAAACTTATCTGGCTAAATTGCAAAAATACCAAGATTCAGGGGTATTTCAGTAATTTTATATTTTCCTCGATTTTTCAACCAATCTTGATCTAAATTAATAATTTCATTCAATTTATTAATTTATACAATAAAATAATTCATTTCACTCAGTTTGGTCATTTTTTATATTTTTACAAAATTGCCCCTAAAGTTTTACTTTTATTCAATTTAGTCCCCGAGCCTAAAACATGCAATTTAACCACTTTAATGTAATCCATGCTAACTAAATATTCATATATATTTTCCTCCTCCTTCTCTCCATTCCACATCCTTAATGTATATATAATTCTACTATTTTCTCATATGCTCATATCAAGCTGTCCACTTGAGTCATAGTCACTAAATTATTTATATCCTGAGCTACAGAATTCTAAATTAAGAACCCCTTGATGTTTCTGAAACTATACGCAAATATATTTCTACCATAAAAATTTCAGAATTTATAATTTAGCCATTAAGTACAGTAAAATCTTCAAACTTACCCCTATTCTGCTGTTTAACAGCTTCGACCTTTCCTTTCTAAAAATTAATTATCTTTTAGTAAAGAATTTGGATGATGTTTCTGTTTGTTTCTCTTAAAAATAGACTCATTAAAGATTTAAAAATATAAATTTAAGACCCTAATTATTTTTCTCAAATTTTTTTTATGATTTTCCAAAATCAAAACAGAGGAACCCGAAATTATTCTAACATTGTCTCATAAAATTTATTATATCTCACAATTTACAATTTCATTGCTTAAACCGTTTCTTCTATGAAAAACTAGACTCAATAAACTTTAATTTCATATTTTATTCAACCTCTAATTTGATTTCCAATTTTTTTTTGTGATTTTTCAAATTTTAACTACTGCTGTTGTCCAAAACTATTTTAGTGCAACATATTGATTACCAAGTTTATAACACCCTTATTTCCATTCTCTACAATATTTCCCACCATTTTCTCTTATTTTCTTTCACTAATATATCAAGAACATAGAACCTTATATAAGAAAACTCTACCTTAACATCATTTTCATGCTTTTGATATTACCTTACATGAGAAACTCTACTTAAAAAATATTGAAGTCTTAAAGTTCTTACCTTGTCCTATTGATTTCAATCTTTAACTTGATTTTTCTCTCTCCTCCAACTTCTATTTCTTGAATCCAACTTGATATTTTAACTCCCCTTAGTCTCCTTAACATTTTTCTCTCTTGGCAGCAATGGAAATTCTTTTGATTTCTAGGTGAAAATGGTGAATTTTTTGTGGAAGGACTAATTTGTAAAGAAAACAAAACTTTCTTTATTCTCTTGTCTTCTAACGTAAAATGCATGGAAAGATGATGGATGGTGTGTGTGTGTTGTTTTTTTTTCCACACACACATATATATACTAAATAAAATAATAAAATAATCATAAATATCTTATTAAAATATTAATAAAATAATATTTATCTAATTAATTAATTTAAAATATCACCAACATAATCATTACATTCTATAATTCTCTCTCTTACTAATTGACCATTTTGCCCTTCATAATCTTTTAAAATTCTATCATTGAGTCATCACTTAATTTGGAAAAATTACGATATAGTCCCTCATAATTTTTCACCTATTTGATTTGGTCCTAATTCATCCATTTTCCTTAGTTTCTAGATTATTCCACCCCTAAAATGTTTGCACTATTGGTCCTTCAAATTTTTTAATTTACACTTTAACCCCTTAAATTTTGAGTATGTACTCTTGGGCAACAAAACTTTTCTTATTTTTACAATTTAGTCCTTTCTTTAATTAATAATGTAATATATCATAATATACTTCCCAATGTTGACATAATAAAATTTCCCTTTTTATCCCTTTATTTTCTTAGTTAACTATATCAAAGATAATATCTTATTTTTTTATTGTAATAATTTTCAGAGTATTACAGTAATAAATTATTTTTTTAGCAAATAAAGCCTCAAAATAATTACATTATTATTTCAGGATTATTATGAATAAACTTACTATCAAATCCACAACTTCATGCGCAACAATCTAGGAGAGGTTTTGTTAGAGATCCTCCATGTGCAAGTTGTAGGCATGTTGAAGAGTCTATTATTTATGTTTTGCGAAGTTGTGCCAATACAAGAGAAATGTGGTAGTCCCTTTAAGGATTTGGGGGGAATTTCTTTATACTCCATTGCCAGAGTGGATCTCGTTGATTTAAAAAAAATTATTATTTTAAAGTTTATTTTATATACTATACATTAATTGATGCATTATTTTCACTTAAAATATAATTTTTTAACTAATTGAATTTTAGCTCTATTAACGTATGTATTTATTAACTGGGATTACATTAAATTTAAGAAAAAAAAGAAAAAGAAAAAAGAGAGAGGATGTCATTGAAGTCGGTATAGATAATTACAAAAGCATTACAATCATGACTTAAAGACGTGAGCTTTTAAAATTATATCTATGAGTTGATAAGACTTATTCAAATATCTAATTTGTCGCCTTCTTCCCATCTCCCTTATCCAATTATATTTAATGGTTTTTCCATTTTTAATTCCTACATCCCTTAGAACTATTAAGTGTAACATAAAAAATTAAATGGGTAAAATCATAAACCGGCCACTTGTCCGTGGGCCTCCACTCCAAGTAACGTATCCCGGGAAAGCGACGAAAATAAAGTGGAGGATAAGTTATACCGAAGCCGAGGCCATGGGGGCCCTCCACAATCTCGAACCCTCCTCCTTATTCACGACGTAATTCGACACCTTTCTCCAACAATCGTCTCTTTGTATGGGCCCCATTCACCGACCATCGGGTCCCGCTATCCACGTGTCACTTCCAGTGGTACCATGCTCTCATGATAGTGCCACACTGATTTTTTAATTTCTTTTTCGTCTTTTGACTCTTATTTCCCACCAATAAAGCATATCTTCACTCGCTTTCTTTGCTTGACACGTAGGATCAAGAGACAGGTGTCGAGTAGAGAAAGCGAGTAAGGTAGAATCAATTAGGAGTGCCAGAGTAGTGTTGTTAAGACATATTTCTCAAAGTTTAATGCAGAGCTCGGTTACATGGCGCTGGATTGCCCATCCCATTTAAATTGCGTTAATTTTTTAATGTTTTCTCTTTTCCCTAAACTGCGTCAGATCCGTGTTTGAAAATACTATAAAAACCCAGTTCCTCTCGTTTCTTAAAATCCATCAATCTGTGTAGCCAACTTTGTACGTACAAGTGAAGTGATCCACAATCTTGATACGGTAATACGTTAGGTAGTTTTCAGCATACTTGTTTTGAGTTTAGTGGTTGTAGATAAAGAAAAAATGGCTGAGGAGCATACCAAGGTTGGTGGTGAGGAAGCAGTGGAGAGCAAGGAGCGAGGGATGTTTGATTTCTTGGGGAAGAAAGAAGATGAGAAGCCTCAACCTCAAGAGGAGGTGGTCGCCACCCAGTTTGAGAAAGTCAAGATAGAAGAGGAACATAAGGAAGATGAGAAGAAACACAGTCTCCTGGACAAGCTTCACCTATCCAATAGCAGCTCCAGCTCTGTAATTACTTTTTTTTACTTCCTTGCTTACTATTCATAGTTCAAACAGTCAAATCTTTTTCATATATATTATAACATGCGTTGTATGAATGTTCAGTCTAGTGACGAGGAAGAAGGTGAAGGCGGAGAGAAGAAGAAGAAGAAGAAAAAGGAGAAGGGAAAGAAAGAACAGGACAGTGCAGTCCCAGTGGAGAAGTGCGATGAGGTAGCAACAGTTCACCACTCAGAGACGCCGGAAAAGAAGGGTTTCATGGATAAGATCAAAGACAAACTCCCAGGACAGCATAAGAAAGATGAAGAGGACACCACCCAACCACCAGCTGCTGCTGCCCCAATTGAGAACGACCACCATGAAGGAGAGACAAAAGAGAAGAAGGGATTTTTGGTGAAAATCAAGGAGAAAATTCCTGGTTACCACTCCAAAACAGAGGACGAGAAGGAAAAAGAGACCACTGCTCCCAATTAATGAATCAATATAATGCATTTCAAGTAAAAGATGTGTAGAGATTGTGTGGTTTATCAATTTGTTGGAACTGTCTGTTCTCTGTTTTTCTTTTTGGGGTTGCATACATCATATAAATTTCTGCGTCTGTTTTCCTGCTTGTAAGTTAAAAAAGAAAAGAAAGAAAAAAGAAGGTATGTATATTTAATGTTTTTAATGTCATTATAATAATTAAGAAATGACGGTATTATTTCCCTTTTATCAAGTAGGTTTGTGCACTCTTAAATGCAAGTTTTAACAAATATGAATTATTTAAATATACATTTAATTTTTGAATTTAACATTTTTTTTTCTAGGTTGATGTTACTCAAATTTTTATTTCATTAACTAAATTAGTATTAATTTAATTCGCGGAATAAAAATTCTAACATTAAAAAAAAAATAACATAAATTATAAAATGAACATAAAATTCTAAAAGGAAAAAAAATTTTCGACCGTAGTTAATGAATAATGATCAATGAAAGATCAGTGAAAAGCTAATTCATGTAACAAATTGTTTATTGGTTTTTAAGCAAAAATACAATAATATTAGGTGGCAAGCTTTTAATTGTTTGACAATTGATACTCTATTTATATGAACATAGAATATGTTCAAATACTTTGATCAAAATGTTGGTAAATTTTATGATTTAGCGTAAAAATGAAAAAAAAAATATATCATTTATGGATCAAAATGTTTCAAAATGATTACGAATAGAAAATATTTAGTATAGTGTTGATAAAGTTTTTAAACTTCATAAATAATTATGGGTTAAGTGTTTTATAAGTTTTAGTAAAATATTAAAAAATGTATATATATTTAAAAAAATACAATTTTTTCAAGTCGTGAAATAAAAAAAAAATATTATCAGTATATCAAATATTAATTTATAAAAAAATTAATCTCATAATGTTTAAATATCATTCATTTAAGTCATGAGGTGTGGTGTGGTAATTGCTCATCTCATTTCTCAATCATTAGGTCAAGGGTTTAATCATTGCTTATAGGAATGGAGCACATTTTATGGTCAATCATTTATCTTTTTGGAGAGCACCAATAGCGAAAGAATTAGTCATTACTACTAGTGGTGGATACTATAAAAATATTTATAACTTTGTATATATTTATATAACAAACTTTTTCCCTTAATTCAAAGGGTTAATAGCTAATTTGGTCCCTGTGTTATAGTTAAAAGTCAATTTGATTTTTTTTAATTCTCTTAACAATAATTGTAAAAGAAAATCTTAAACTAAAAATTAATAGAAAATCTATAAAAATAATTGAAAATTCATAATTTTTTTAAAATATGGAACTATTTAAATATGTATAAATCTAAAAATTTCTTAAAATTAAAACCAAAAGATTTTTAAACTAACATTTCTTACAAATTTTTATTATATAAAACAATTTAAAATTTTCAAATTTGTTGAGTAGTATTTTTCTCGTATCGTATTAAGAGAAACACATGGGGTATTTATACATGTTTCTATTGCTACTATTACAGCTCACAATAGGGCCCACTATTTTGTCTCAGTCTTTGGGCCGATGGTACTAACATTCCCTGTCCCTGGTGCTGGCATTCCCCTGGGTATCCCTTGGCTTATCGGATGCATGTCTGCGAAGCACGCGGTCTTTTTTGATCCTAAGACTGACTCCTCCAGCGAGCCTCGTACCTACTAATCACAAGCAGGGATTCCTAGTAGGGCTTGTGATCCCTTTTGCGGACATAGCTCGCGACGTCATTCCTATGAGGCTTACGTGAGCTCTCCTTACGAGCTTTCCGTGCGAGCTATCTTTGCAAAAATCTAGCATTCCAGTGGGGTCCCCAGCAAACTATGCCTGTAGGTGAACATTCTTGTAACACCCTTTACTCGTACCCAAGACCGGGATAGAGTACGGGGCATTACCGAGAACATACAAAGACATTTGGGAAATATGGCTATCAAATTTCGTTCGAAAATAAAAACATTCATAATAATATCCCTAATATGGGCTTAAGAGGCCCGAAACATATTTAGAAACCCATTCAGGAACAACCCGGGTCCTTAAAAGAATAAAAAAAACTTTCACTAAAAACAGAGGCACACGTCCATGTAACCTTCACGACATGGCCGTGCTGATGGCCCATGTATTTCACACGGCCTAAGCACCTAGGGACACGCCCGTGTCCCTTACCCGTGTGGTCAATTTAATTCACAATTTCTCATAAATCAAGTGCAGACTTCATACGACCAGAACACACGCCCGTGTCTATGGTCCGTGGAGCATACTGCCAACTTAACTATAAACAAAAAAATCACATGGCCAAGGCACTCGCCCCTGTCTATTGCCCGTGTCTTTCACACGGCCTTGACACGCCCGTGTCCTCAGCCCGTGAAGCTATCTGTCTAAATGGTCATGGTCTAAATGAAGTCGTACGGCCTTGTGCTAAAAATAGGCTATTTACCAAGCCTTCAAGCCATCCATGCCAACAGTAACCTACATAGCATTCTACCATACCAATATCCCTATCAACATGGGACCAAACAACTATAAGAAACAGTAATTCAACTAACTACTAGAACAGTTCAATTAACCAAGGGGGCAACAACCTTCAACATATGATTCAATATGAATATTAGCCATTAACCATGGCCTTATACAAAATGAATTAATAACACATTCATGAACCAATACTTTGGCTAAACTAATGACATATACCAAGCAAAATAAACAAAAGTCCTATACATGCCATTATACAAAATAAAAGCTTCCATATACCCAAAACGGAATTAGTTCAATAGTGTGATCAACGCTCCAACCGTCTTCTAATCCTCAAGAGTCCACGAGTACTGTAAAACAGGGGAAAATGAAAAGGGCAAGCATTAACATGCCTAGTAAGTTCGGATAACGGGAAAGTAAACCTACTAGTTATTTAGTATAAAACCATAATAAGCACACAATCCAAACAAGTATAGGATGGATTTCCTATCACATGCACTCAACCATTAAGTTAGTCTCATAGCATGACAAAATAATAGCACATCTAGATGAGCTCATCACATCATTATTCCCAATTTACATCTCATGTTAGTCCTATTGAATTTCTCGGTTTTCCTATGGATATCTCATTTCCCGTCAGTTCATATAAGTGGTCATTTTGAGTACGCACTCCCGCGAACCTCGCATCTTATGGCAGAATTACCAGATCAGACTAAATCCCCCGTAATACAAACTCATAGAGTAAATGTCGGGATTACCAGTCCAGGTTAAATCCCCTACAACGACATATACTCTAATGAGCTCGAATCTGAATTACTAGTCCAGGCTAAATTCAGATCTTACTTCGGATTACCCTTCCGGGCTAAATCCTTAATGCACACATATTCTTCGGGAGGCTAGATCACTATAGGATCATCCGTCTGGGCTAGATGCTTTTCACCGTCAATTCATTTTCGAGATATTCCATTGAATAACCCTATTCATTCAACCTGGGGCATTCTTATACTCATTTTACTCACTTTATTAAATCTCATAAATTATCATGCAATAAACATTTACACAATCAAGAATATACATTTTAAGTACATTAAAAGTCTACCTTGACTTATTAGAACTTACCTTGTGATCATTTCAGATTTGAGTTTTGATCACTCCGAAACCTTTCGTCTCCCTCAATCGACTTCCAGATTGTAATGAACCGAAAGTTACGGTATCGGAAATTGAGTCTTGAGTACTGTTTCCGTGAAATTAATTCATGAATATTTATTAGAAATATTTATGAATTATAGTTGAATGGTTATTTAATGTTTAATTAAGTGAAGTAGCTTGAATTTAGTTTAAAGGACTAAATTGCATACGGTATAAAAGTTTAATTATAGATTAAAGATTAATAAAGGGACTAATCTAGCAATTAGACCCTAAGTGCCATGTGTGTGAATGTATGATATAACATGTGTAATAGTTGGTAAAGATATTAAATGTGTTAAAGTAGTTTTTCTTATAGATTAAGTTCTTTTATTAGAATAATATTATATTATTAATATTATTATATTGAATATAGATTTATGAGTAAGTTAAAAAAGAAAGAAAGAAAGAAAGAAAGATAGAAAGAGTTACAGAGAGCAAACGTAAGAAAGAAAGAAAGAAAGAAAGAAAGAAATAGAAAAGGGAAATTTGAGGATTAAGGCCCTAAAGCTTGATTGGTAAGATGTTTTAGCTTATTTTCTTATAATTTTTATGTTTATGGATGCCTAATTCAAAGTTCTACATGTATGAGGTTAAAATGAAGAAAAATAGAAAATTTTTAGATATTGATTTAGTTGAATAAATTGAGGTTTTATGGGTTAAATTGATAGAAATTGAAGTTAGAAGTGAAAATTGAGTGATTTATTAAAAGAATTCTAAGTTAGGTTTAAATAGGGATTAAGTTGAATAGAGCTCAAAATTTATGTTTTATAATGAATTTTATGAGTTAGAAATTGTTAATGAGTTGATTAAAAGAGAATAAGAAGCTTAAGTTAAAGAAAAAAAAGATTAGTAATGGAAAAAGGACGAAATTAGAACTTTTGTAAAAGTTTGATAGAAAGTGAAAATGTGTTTTATGAATTAGTATATTGATGATTTTTAATTGTATGATTGTTAGTAGCAAATGTAGCACCGGATACGTCATCGAAGAAGGGAAAAGAGAAAGTGAACGAAGATATCGATTAAATTCGATAAATAGAGGTTTGTATTTCTATAAACCGAGCTTAATCGTTATTGCTATATTTGATATTTATATTGTATGAAAATGTGAATGAGGTAAGTATTTTTACCATATTGAAATGAATGTGATTTTGAATACCGTATTAGCAGTGTCGGGCTAGTCGGATATAGTTGACATGTCATAGGAATTGGAAGTATTGGGATATTCCGACATTGAGTCGATGAGACACTATGTGTCGACTACTGTTAAAGTTCCGGATTTGTTCCGATGAAGTACTTTGTGTACTATAATGTTAAAGTTCCGGATTTGTTCCGATGAAGCACTATGTGCTTATCCCGGAGTGTGGGTTGGATCTGTGTATCCGTTAGTGTCCGAGTTATGTTAATAAGGGTAAATAAAGTAAAGATTATTAAAGTACTGATTGATATTGAATAATAGCAATAATGTGTTTGAATTACCATGTTTTAAAGTTGATTAAGCTATTGTTTATAGAAATACAACTTAGAGTATTCTCAGCGTACGGTTTGTTTCCGTGCGCAGGCTAGGTACGAAAGTATAAGGACTCAGCATACAAGCCGATCCCCGAACTCAAATTGGTGAAGTTTCTATCTTTTTGGAAAATGGCATTGTACCTAGGATGTCTTTTGGTCATTTTGAAAGTATCTAAGTTGTTAAGTGATATTTTGGTATGTTTTGTAAATGTTACCAAAACCTTAAGTATGGTATGTTTTGATATGTTAGTGAAGAGTAATAAGAGGATGTGTTGGTAAATATTGTAGAGAGAAGAAATGAAGATGTTATAAACTTATTTATCAACATTTTATACTAAAACAGATTTGGACAGTAACAGTAGTCCAACTTTGAAAATATACCAAAAATAGTATAAAGTGAATTAGATGATGAATAAAATATGTAATTGAAGCTTAATGAATCTGTTTTTATATGGAATAAACAAAATAGGTAAAAAAATTTTATTTTATGAGATATTTACGTTTTGGTGAAACAGGGTTAGAGTAATTTTTGGATTCCCTGTTTTAACTTTAGAAATTCACCATAAATTTTGTATTAAGAATTAGGACTCAAACTTTATATTTATGGATTCCTTATTGAGTCTATTTTTAATTGAAATAAATGTCATAGTCATTGGATTTCTGTACAGGAATAAATTTGATTCGTAGTGCACAAGGGTTAGAGTAGCTAAACCCTAAAACATGGGAGACTTTTTCTAATAAACTGTACTAATTGGCCTGACCAAAAATCCTAGAAAAAAATTTGTAAGTAGATATATGAGTCTAGTTTCAGGGAAAATTTACGGAATTGGATTTTGAGTTTCTTAACTCAAGATATGATTTTTTAGCGACCGTGATGCAGATGGATAGTTTACTACGAAAACTGTTTAAGTGCTAAGATAAGTTTTGTAATGTCTCCTGCTTGACTCCGGCAACGGTCTCGGGTAGGGGACGTTACAATATTGATTGGTATCAGAGCTAATTAGGTTTAGTCGGTTCTAGGACTAAATCGAATGTCAATGTGAATCTAGAGGTACATGCCATTACTGAGTCAAATTTGAGTTGGGATTGGATGCTGATATGTTTGTTGAATATTTTTGTTTTATAGCTTTAAGAATGTCTGATAAAAGCATTGAGGATACTGATCAAGAGATGTATAGTGAAGATGATGAACCGTATAATGTGAATGAATCGGAGTTTGCAACTCCAAGTGTGAATCCAGTAGGAAATCAACCGAATGTTAGAAGTGATAATACTGAAGTCTTTAGAATAATCGTCGATGCCCTTCAAAAAGCGGTAGGAACTATGCTTGCTACGTCCTCTATCCCTACTACCCGAAGAGCTCCAATTAAAGAATTGAGAAAATATGGAGCTACAGAATTTTTGGGTGCAAAGAGAATTGATTCGACTACTGCTGAAAATTGGTTAAAGACTACAAAGAGAGTTCTGAAGCAACTTGAATGTACACCACAAGAAAGCTTAGTGTGTATTGTCTCATTACTGCAAGAGGAAGCTTTAGTATGGTGGGAATCAGTGATTCAGAATGTACTTGAGGAACATATAAGTTGGGACTTCTTTCAAAAAGAGTTTCAAAATAAGTATTTGGGAGAAATGTACATAGAGGACAAAAGACAAGAGTTCTTAACACTGAAACAAGGTGAGATGCTTATAGTGGATTATGAACAAGAATTTCTGAGATTGAGCAGATATGCCACTGAGTTTGTACCGACTGAAGCCGACAGATGTAAAAGATTTTTAAGAGGATTACGTGATGAATTTAGACTACAGTTGATGCCTCTTAGAATCACTGAGTTTGCGGATTTAATGGAAAGAGCTAAGATGATTGAACAAATTCTCGGAAGGGATAAAAAGTCTGAAGTTGCTCGTTCGACTGAAAAACGTCCCGGAATGGTTAGTTCAAGTTCGCAGCCTAAGCGGTCAAAGGAATCACGAGGTAATTGGAGATTTAGTTCTCGATCGGAAAGAAGTGATTGAGGTCGGAAAAGATAGACTACTGTGTCTACTAGCAGTATCCGAAGTCCAGTTCAGAATACTGAAATTCCAATATGTGAGCATTGTGGAAACCGACACAAAGAGGAATGTAGAAAGTTGACTGGAGGTTGTTTCCATTGTGGGGCTACTGATCACTTTATTAAAGATTGCCCAAAGATATCTGGAACAACACCGAAAGTAGTGCAAAGATCTGAATTTGCTTCCAGAGGCCGGGGATCAGGTCGAAGTAGTTCGTTTGCTAGAGGTGGTACTAGAAGAACTAGTGAGAGTGCTACACAACAATCTGAAGCTAGAGCTCTAGCTCGAGCATATGTTATGAGGACTCGAGAAGAGAAAGATGCTCATGATGTGGTGACAGGTATATTCTTATTGAATTCACCACCCGTTTATGCTTTAATAGACCCTGGGTCATCACATTCATATGTTAATACGAAAGTAGTTGAGACAAAAAAATTAGAGTCTGAATTGTCTAAAGTTATGATAGAAGTGTCTAGTCTACTGGGACAAACTACTTTAGTGAACCATATATGTTGAAGATGTTCATTAATGATTCAAGATAGAATATTCCCTGTTGATCTATTGATTATGCCATTTGGTGACTTTAATGTTATTTTGGGAATGGACTGGTTATCAGAACATTGAGTGATTTTAGACTGTTATAAGAAGAAGTTTATTGTTCAGAATGAAAGTGAAGATACGATTGAAGTAAATGGTATTCGGACTAGTGGATCAATTCGTATTGTTTCGGCCATTAAAGCTAGCAAGCTTCTTCATCGAGGTTGTAACGCTTTCTTAGCATATGTGATTAATTTGGATTCAGTTGAAAGTTAGTGTAGTAAAATTCGGACTGTATGTGAATTTTCTGATGTATTCCCTGAGGAATTACCTGGATTACCCCCTGATTGAGAGGTAGAATTTGTGATTAAAGTCTACCCAGGTACAGATCCGGTATCGATACCTCCGTACCGTATGGCACCTACTGAGCTAAAGGAATTAAAAGTACAGTTGCAAGACTTATTGGACAGAGGTTCTATACGACCTAGTACATCACCATGGGGAGCTCCAATGTTATTTGTTAAGAAGAAAGATGGGTCGATGCGGTTGTGCATTGATTATCGACAACTCAACAAATCAACTGTCAAGAACAAGTATCCACTTCCCCGAATAGATGATTTGTTTGATCAACTGAAAGGAGCTTCTGTATTTTCAAAGATTGATCTGAGGTCGGGATACTATCAGTTGAAAGTAAAAGAGTGCGACTATTGAAGACGACATTCCGTACGAGGTATGGGCATTATGAATTCTTAGTAATGCCATTTGGACTGACAAATGCCCCTGCTGCTTTTATGGATCTTACGAATCGGATTTTTCAACCATACTTGGATCAGTTCATAATAGTTTTTATTGACGATATTTTGGTGTATTCCAAGTCAGAAAAAGACCATGAGCAACATCTCCGGATTATTTTGTAAATACTACGAGAAAAGCAATTGTATGGAAAATTGAGCAAGTGTGAATTCTGGTTATCAGAAGTTGTGTTTCTTGGTCATGTCGTATCAGCGAATGGAATTAGAGTGGATCCAAAGAAGATTGAAGCAGTTATTCTGTGGAAAGTTCCTAAGAATGTATCAGAGGTACAAAGTTTTCTCAGATTGGCTGGTTACTATCGAAGATTCGTCAACGGATTTTCAAAGATAGCCTTACCGATGACCAAGCTACTACAGAAGAATATTCCATTTGTTTGGAATGAGCAATGTCAGAAAAGTTTTGAAGCATTAAAACGAATGTTAAGAGAGGCACCGGTGTTGACTTTACCAGAATCAGAAAGAGATTTTGTAGTGTACAGTGATGCTTCATTGAGTGGACTGGGATGTGTACTGATGCAGAACGGGAAAGTCATTGCTTATGCTTCACGGCAACTGAAACCGCAGGAACGCAACTATCCAACTCATGATTTAGAATTAGCAGCTGTAATTTTTTCCTTGAAGATTTGGAGGCACTATCTTTATGGTGAAAAGTGCTATGTTTATACGGATCATAAAAGTTTGAAGTATCTGCTTTCGTAAAAAGAATTGAATCTGAGACAAAGGCGTTGGATAGAGCTTCTGAAAGACTATGATTGTGTCATAGACTATCATCTAGGGAAGGCTAATGTAGTAGACGACGCACTGAGTAGAAAAGCTGCGATTGAATTACGAGCAATGTTTGCACAACTTAGTATCACTGAAGATGGAAGTCTTTTGACTGAATTAAGAATAAAGCCAGTAATGTTTGATCGAATCAGATCAGCACAGTTAGAAGATGATAAGTTGTTAAAGAAAAGAGAGATGATTCAGAATGGTACAACAGAAAATTTTAGCATTGATGGAAATGGTTGTCTAAGAATTCAGAATCAACTTTGCATTCCGGATAATTCTGAGTTGAAAGAGTTAATTCTTCGAGAAGCTCATAATAGTCCATTTGTATTTCATCCTGGAGGTATGAAAATGTATCGTGATTTGCGTGAATTGTATTGGTGGCTGGGAATGAAAAAGGATATAACTGAATATGTGGCAAAGTGTTTGACTTGTCAACGAGTGAAGGCAGAACATCAAGTTCCATCAGGATTACTTCAACCTATCAATATTCCTGAATGGAAATGGGACCGAATAACGATGGACTTTGTGAAGGGATTACCGACGTCTACAAGTAAAAAGAATGCTATTTGGGTAATAGTTGATCGACTTACGAAGTCAGCTCATTTCTTAGTTGTGAGAACCGATTGGTCGTTAAAGAAACTTGCTGAGGTTTATGTTCGGGAAATCATTAGATTACATGGTATTCTAAAATCAATAATTTTTGACAGAGATTCAAGGTTTACGTCAAGGTTTTGAAAGCAATTACATGAATCTTTCGGTACTCGACTTCACTTTAGTACAGGTTTTCATCCACAGACTGATGGTCAATCTGAACGGGTAATACAAATTTTAGAAGATATGCTTCGAGCCTGTATGATTGATTTTGAGTCTAACTGGGAATATTATTTTTCATTAGCCGAATTTGTATATAATAATAGTTTCCAGTCAAGTATACAGATGGCACCGTATGAGGCTTTGTATGGACGAAGATGCCGATCACCCGTATGTTGGACAGAACTGAATGAGAAGAAGATGATTGGACCTGAATTGGTTCAAGAAACGGAAAGTACAGTTAAGAAAATTAGGGAAAGATTGAAAATTGCTTTTGATAGACAGAAATCGTATGCAGATTTGAAACGACAGGATATTGAATACTCAGTCGGGGATAAAGTATTTTTAAAGGTTTCACCTTGAAAGAAAATTCTAAGATTTGGTCAAAAAGGAAAATTAAGTCCTCGTTTTATTGGGCCTTACGAAGTTATTGAGAGAATTGGACCAGTAGCGTATCGATTGGCCTTACCTCCTGAACTACAGAAAATGCACGATGTCTTCCATGTTTCTATGCTAAGAAGATATTGATTGGATCCTTCACATGTTATTACGACCGAGAATGTAGAGACTCGACCTGACTTATCGTATGAAGAAGAACCAGTTGAGATTCTAGCACGAGAGGTAAAAGAATTACGTAATAAACGTATTCCTTTAGTAAAAGTGCTATGGCGAAGTCACAGTGTTGAAGAAGCTACATGGGAACCAGAAGAAACGATGAGATCTCAATACCCCCATCTCTTTTCAGGTAAATTTCGAGGACGAAATTTATTAAGGGGGAGAGAATTGTAATGAACCGAAAGTTACGCTATCGGAAATTGAGTCTTGAGTACTATTTCCGTGAAATTAATTCATGAATATTTATTAGAAATATTTATGAATTATAGCTGAATGGTTATTTAGTGTTTAATTAAGTGAAGTAGCTTGAATTTAGTTTAAAGGACTAAATTGCATACGGTATAAAAGTTTAATTATAGATTAAAGATGAGTAAAGATTAGTATATAACCATAATAAGCACTCAATCCAAACAATTATAGGATATATTTCCTATCACATGCACTCAACCATTAAGTTAGTCTCATAGCATGACAAGATAATAGCACATCTAGATGAGCTCATTACATCATTATTCCCAATTTACATCTCATGTTAGTCCCATTGAATTTCTTGATTTTTTGATGGATATCTCATTTCCCGTTAGTTCATACAAGTGATCATTTCAAGTACACACTCCCGCGAACCTCGCATCTTATGGTGGAATTACCAGATTACATTAAATCCCCCGTAATACAAACTCATAGAGTAAATGTCGGGATTACCAATCCAGGCTAAATCCCCTACATTGACATATACTCTAATAAGCTCGGATCTGAATTACCAGTCTAGGCTAAATTCAGATCCTACTTCGGATTACCCTTCCGGGCTAAATCCTTAATGCACACATATTCTTCAGGAGGCTAGATCACTATAGGATCACCCATCCGGGCTAGATGCTTTTCACCGTCAATTTATTTTCGAGATATTCCATCGAATAACCCTATTCATTCAACCTCGGGCATTCTTATACTCATTTTACTCACTTTATTAAATCTCATATATTATTATGCAATAAACATTTACACAATCAAGAATATACATTTTAAGTACATTAATAGTCTATTTTGAGTTATTCGAACTTACCTGGTGATCGTTTCGGATTCGAGTTTTGATCATTCCGAAACATTTCGTTTCCCTTGATCGACTTCCGAATTCGGTCTCTTAGGGTCTCTATGAGAAAAATAACTTTATCAATACATCATTTAATTCCTTTTTGGTCCATATCTCATTCTAGGAAAAAATAACCAATTTGCCCCTAAACCTTGCTAAAATTATGATTTTGCCCTTGGGCTTGTAATTTGGTTTTCATTACATTTTCTAAATGTTTCAAACCTAGCCTAATAATATTTATACTTATGGCATCTTGCAAATCCATCTATATCATATATTTCATAGTAATTTCACAAATTTTGCAAAATGGTCCTATGAGGGCTTTCATGAGAAATCCTTTCATAAAAGTTGTTTATCACAGAACCAAGCTTCATATTCCTCCATAAAAACTCAAAAAACCTTATAAAATCTTACATGGCAACTCATTAGAACCTTTACCATTTTGCAAAATAGTTCCCTCTAGAGAAAGCCCATGCAAAGGGGACTTTAAAAGTACAAAAATTTTCAAGAAAATCTCTTACTTGTTGATAAACTGTAATTTATACATATTTTTATCCCATGCTTAGCACATTTATGGATGGTTTCTCCTTAGATTTGGTGAATTCGATGATCCTAATTCTTTAATTTCATGTTTTATACTTAGGTGAGCATAGGAGAGTAAAAAGAGCAAGAAACAGGGCGAAAACGGAGAAAATAGACCCACATGAAAAATCAACACAGCCTGGACTTCCTCACACGGGTAAGTTACACGGCCATGTCTATTTGGCAAGATCGAAGCACGACTTACACGGGTAGACTACACTCCTGTGCCTATTTAATAGCCTTGACCACGGTCTGGAGCAATCGCACACGGGCGTGTCACACGAGTGTGTCCCTGTCGAGCCCAAGTATAGTCCTATTCAGAAAAAGCCACTTTTGAGGGCTCTTAGGCATTCTAAAGCCTATTTAAACACTTGAGGAGGCACTTAGAAGACACACACAGAGTAGGAAGCAAGGAATTACTCAAGGGAAGTCGATTGATCCATCTCAGAAGCCGAATTCATCGTGAAGACTGAAGATATCCTTTCAATTTCCATTCAGGGTTTTTAGGTTTTCTTTATGATTTGTATTAATTATTCTTCTGAGATGTTTTCTTTTATAATTATGAATTAAACCCCCTAAATACCTAAGGGGAATGAAACCTAAGATAGATCTTGTTATTATTATCTAAATGGTATGATAAATATTTGACTTGTTCTTAATTATGTGTTCATAATTCTTGTCTTAATATTCCAAGATATTGATTCAAGTTAATGCGCTTATTTAGAGGAGCAAAAGTCCCTGTCTAAGAGTAAATCTATCATAATTAAGTGGAGTTGATTGCACGCCTAGAGATAGGGTAATAAGATTTTATCGGATTAGGGTGAAACCTAATAAGGGGATCTATAGATCGAGTTAATGCAACACTAGGGCGTTAATTAGAAAAAGATTTCAATTAATCAACCTAGGGTTAGACGTTATTAGTCTCGAGAGAAATAATAATATAACTTTGGGATTTCTACAGATCAAGTCAAATGAATAAATCGTCTAACTCAGAGTCAAATAACAAGTGAAGTCTAGGTGGATTTTTCCTTGGGTATTGTCTTAATCAATCGAGTTTTCCCAAAAGTTTTTCCCCAATTTCTCTCTATGCACTCTTAGTTTAGTTAATTAGTTTAGATAAACAAATCCCTTAATTTTTAGGCTAGATAATAAAAAGAAAGTAATTACTAGTACTCTTGGTTCCTTTGGGTTCGACAATCCAGTCTTGCTAAAGCTATACTATTGTTCGATAGATACACTTGCCTTCATTGTGATAATAGTTAGTTTTAGGAATGATTAATTATAAATTTTTAAATTCAGTCATACTCAGTGTACGGTTTTGTTTCCGTGCACAGGTTAGGTTAAAGACAGATCGTCGAATAGCATCATAAGCCGATCCCGAACTCAAAAAGGTAAAGCATGTTAATTATCAGTAATGGCATGTACCTAGGATGTCTTAAGTGTGTTATATTGGATCGTGATTGTAATGGACTAAATAAGTAAATTGATAATTGATAATGATACATGATAAGTGTTTAAAGTTAAGTATTAGATAATATATAAAATATGTTTGGATTGGTTTAATATTGGTATTTGTTTTGGTTGTGGATTGAAATTTATAGGATTGGTAAATTTTTAAAATACAAGGTTCATTTTGAGTTAACATAGTTTGTCATACGAGCATGTGCCTTGGTTGCCACGGTCGTGTCTTAAAGTCAGTTTAGCACACGGGCAGGCCACACGGTCGTGTGTCATGGTCGTGTGTAAAAGTCAGTGTTGCACATGGGTTGAGGACACGAGCATGTCCCATGCCGCACGGGCATGTTAAATTAGCCAACACGGACGTGTGGTACTGTTGAAAAGAAGAAAATTTAAAATTTCACAAAAAATTTACTAAGCTTTAGGATCGAATCCCGGTTTGTTTAATTATACTTGTAAAGTACTGTGGACCCATTAAAATTATATTTAGATGGATAACATTGCATTTATACTTGTTTATGTGCAAATGTACTGTAATAACTGGTAATACTCTGTAATCCTGTTCCGGTAACGGGATGGAGTTAAGGGTGTTACATTCTAGACATAGAGGAGTATAGTAACGTGCCTTTAATTTTAGGAAGGTCCTTTTTAGCAACTGCCAAAACTATAATTGATGTTGGTATAGGTAAACTCACACTTCGTGTGGGAGATGAAACAATCACCCTTCAAGCTCGTAATTCGAATAACATATCAAAAATTGAAGGTGGTTGTATAAATTATACTATTAAAACTGACCATGTGGTGCAACCTACTTTACAGGAAATAGGTTCAAAGAACACACATGAGCCATGTTCGAGTAACGAGAAAGGACCTATCTATGAAGAGCGAAAGCTACAAATCGAGGAACTAGATGAATGGTAGACACATAAACCGAGGACACACGATAAACCAAAACCACGCCATGACGAGCTCAATATCTCACCAAATCAACTTAAGGTTGGACACAAAGTACTACTAGATGCAGCAGACCCTCGTATTGCCACTTCTGAACCTAATGGAGCAATCCCTCTTACGGCACTTAGTATTTTCCCATATGGTACAGTAGAGGTAAGTTATCCATCACAAGGCACTTTTAAGGTAAATGGACATCGTCTCAAAATTTATAATGCTGAGAATTTCAAGACAATAAAGAGGAGCTACGGCTCCACGAAGTTACCTAAATATACCCACAAGGTAAAGTCGAGCTTAGACTATAAATAAGTGCTTCTCAGGAGGCAACCCGAGCACTAACGGTGTTAAATTCTTTAAATTTTAGTCTTTAACATTTAATTTACTAACTGAGCCACTGAACACAGGATTTCCAGAACCACACGGCTAGACACATGGGCGTGCCGTAGGCCGTGCACATACCACGGGAGGAAACACGGCCATGCGATATGACCGTATGAAAACAGAGCAAAAACGTTTCCCCAACACTGGATCCAATAAGTTGCCATGGCCGTGCGATATAGCCGTGGGCAATCCTACCAAATTAACACCGGCGTGCGACAGCATGCGCCTGCATACACGGGCGTAGAAGAAGCGAACGAAGAAATACACGACCGTGCAACATGGCCGTATGCACCAATGTGCCCAATTTCGAAAACCACGAAAAGCACGGGCTGAAATAAGGGTACACGGGCGTTCCCACGGCCGTGTGCCCCAATTTCTTTATAAACACCTATTATTTATTTTATTTTTATCTTTGTATTTTGGAATTACTTTTTATTTCCTTTTAATACTAGTTTATCTTGAGATTTTATAATTTTTATTCGGCTATTTCTTTACGAGTAATTATGCTTCTTTATATTTCCTAAAAAGTTCCTGATTCTATGACAGTTATAAAGAGCTCCAAAGCTCATCATCAATTAGGAACTAAAAAAATCCACTGGAAAAAGTTCTCCACAACTACCATGTCCTGCTCGACCATGACCGTAGCCACTACCAGATATAATATTCTTTTGGCGCAAGTCTTATGGACTAATGAACCTCTACCACCACCAGAGTATCCTCCTCCACTCTTATCATTGCCTTGGCCGATTATTCTCCATAACTCCAATTCAATGAGTTCATTCATCATTTAGGAAGTTTCATTTGTCTCCCTATCTTATGATTATAGATCTATATTTTTCAATATATCTATCTTTGTACATTGAGGACAATGTACATCTTAAGTGTGGGGGGTCTTTTATATCATTATCAGGAATCCCTGAATTTTGTCTTGTTCTTATGTGATCTTTTCATACCACTATTAGAATGAATTTTGATTAAGTTATGATTTTTATTGATATGTCTTGAATTAAAACATAGGCATTTATGCATTGATCATTTAAACTTTAAGACATTAGGGAATCAAGCATGATAAGTTGATTTTTGAGAATTAAAAAATTTTAGGTTGTTTCCCCAAGTGTAGATATTATCTTGAGTTGAAATTCACAAGTCTAAACATCAAAAAGCCATAATTATTGTGAGATCTTAAGCCTTTAGAGCATATGTTATTTCTTTCATGCTCACTTTTATTATGAGTGCGTCAGTATTAATTTGTTATTCTAGAACTTGCTTGATTATGCATGTCAAGACCACACCATTTGATTTGATATGTTGAGATGATAAAGGCACTTAGGTTTAACCCACTAACTCTACAAAAGCCTACCTTCATAATTAACCCTTAGTGAACCCCTTTGAGCCTAACAATCCATTAATTGATTTACCCTCAATATTAACCCATAACCCATTATTGTTGAAATCCCCTAATTTGATCCCTATTTTTGTCGAGATTTGATTTGAATTAATTTCTTAGCTATGTTTTATTCTTCGTTCTATGTTATTTGACTGATTCAAGTTAAAAAAAAACAATACTTACATACATATTAGTAATAATTCGTTGTTTTTGAGATTGAGTGTTAATTCCATATTCTGAGAAGAAGCTCATTTATATTCAACTGATAATTAGTTATTTTTCTAGTTAGATGATTTTTTTTAAATCAATATCGATTCTAACATTTTCTTTCAGCTTGTGACCACACCCCCTAACCAAAGCCACGTTACAACCCTCTAAAGACCTTTTTGATTGATGTATCATCTCAATATATAGTGGTGAAGATTTGATTTTCATGCAAGCCTATGGTAATAACTTTTTATATTGACTAATGAGTGCTTTATTTGATATCTTTAAACACGTCGAGTGATTCGAGTGAATCTATAGTGAGGATGTTAAACTCTGTGATATTTTGATCAAAGGTGATTACTTAGATGAGAGGGGACACCTATGTTTTCGTGATAAAATGCTCAACTTGGAATGTTTGAAACTTTGATGTACTTTTAGTTGAATTTTCAATGTATGAATACTTATGGATTATTTTGAGATATTATTGATAGGGATTATAAATTGAGAAGAATTTATTTTGATTGTGAGTTGAGGATTTTGCTTGAGGACAATCATACGTTTAAGTGTGGGGGTATTTGATAAACCATAATTTATGCATATTTTTATCCCATGCTTAGCACATTTATGGATGGTTTCTCCTTAGATTTGGTTAATTCGATGCTCCTAATTCTTTGATTTCATGTTTTATACTTAGGTGAGCATAGGAGAGTAAAAAGAGTGAAAAACGGGTCGAAAACGAAGAAAATGGACCCACATGAGAAATCAACATGGCCTGGACTTCCTCACACGGGTAAGCCACACGACCGTGTCCATTTGGAAGGATCGAAGCACGACTTACATGGGTAGACTACACGCCTGTGCCTATTTAACAGCCTTGACCACAGTTTGGAGCAATCGCACATGGGCGTGTCCCCGTCGAGCCCAAGTATAGTCCTATTCAGAAAAGGCCACTTTTGAGGGCTCTTAGGCATTCTAAAGCCTATTTAAACACCTGATGAGGTACTTAGAAGACATACACGGACTAGGAGGCAATGAATTACTCAAGGGAAGCCGATTGATCCATTTCAGAAGCCGAATTCATCGTCAAGACTAAAATCTCCCTTTAATTTCCATTTAGGGGTTTTGGGTTTTCTTTATGTTTTGTATTCATTATTCTTCTGAGATGTTTTCTTTTATAATTATGAACTAAACCCCCTAAATACCTAAGGGGAATGAAACCTAAGATGGATCTTGTTATTATTATCTGAATTGTATGATAAATATTTGACTTGTTCTTAATTATGTGTTCTTAATTCTTGTCTTAATATTCCAGGATATTGATTCAAGTTAATGCGCTTATTTAGCGGAGCAAAAGTCCCTGTCTAAGAGTAAATTTGTCATAATTAAGCGGAGTTGATTGCACGCCTAGAGATAGGGTGATAAGATTTTGTCGGATTAGGGTGAAACCTAATAAGGGAATCCATAGATCAAGTTAATGCAACACTAGGACGTTAATTAGAAAGAGATTTCAATTAATCAACCTAGGGTTAGACGTTATTAGTCTCAAGAGAGATAATAATATAACTTAAGGATTTCTACGGATCAAGTTAAATGAATAAATCGTCTGATTCAGAGTCAAATAACAAGTGAAGTCTAGGTGGATTTTTCCTTGGGTATTGTCTTAATCAATCGAGTTTTCCTAAAAGTTTTTCCCTAATTTCTCTCTATGCACTCTTAGTTTAGTTAATAAGTTTAGATAAACAAATCCCTTAATTTTTAGGCTAGATAATAAAAAGAAAGTAATTACTAGTACTCTTGGTTCCTTTGGGTTCGACAATTCGGTCTTGCTAAAGCTATACTACTGTTCGATCAGTACCCTTGCCTTCATCGTGATAATAATTAGTTTCAAGAACGATTAATTATAAATTTTTAAAACCTGTCACGAATATCACGTATCACTTGTATGAGTAATGAGTTGCTGAATTTTAAAGCTTCAAAAACCCTTCTCTTTGCTATAAATTTTGGTGGAAAAATGGGGAAGATGAAGTATGATATCATTTTTTCTTTATTATAATATTTCAAGTCAAATAAGTTCACCTAATTCACCTAAACTAAAATTTTTGTCTCCTAAACTACTATGGCTGGCCACCCTTGTTTTTAAGGGGTTAATTGCCCTTTAAAAGCCTCCAAAATTAGTCCATGACAATTTAACACTCTTTTTCTATCTAATTTGGACTTTTGCACTTTATGCGATTTAGTCATTTTTCACAATTGGGCTCACAATCGATGAAATTAATTCATCAAAATTTTCATGCATCTATGTAATCATGTTATAACATCACAAATATTAATAAATTAATTTTCTTAGCCTCAGATTCGTGGTCCCGAAATCACTGTTTCGGCTAGGCCTTATTTCATGATGTTACAATTCTTCTTCCGAGTCGAGTCTATCCGGGTCAGAGATCTGGGTCCTATTTGGTCATTTAGGCTGGTGGTTCCCAAATCCTAACAATCTAGTCCTCCCTTAGTTGGCCTAAGGGACGTTATAAAGTGGCGGGCCTTAGTTTCATTCCAAATGCAACTTGTTAGGTACGCCGTTGGCCGTGGTGCATGACAATTGTCTTGTCACGTATGAATCCGGGTATTAGGTACGTAAATCTGACCGTTGAGAGATGAAGTGTTTCTTCTTGCTCACATCTAGGTCATTGGTCTTTTTTTGGCCATTTGAACGGTTTAAGAAACATCTCTTTAAAAGGGGATCATTGGGGTTTTAGGTTTCTTAACTATTTGGCATTTTTTGCAAATTGGAATTAAGGGAATTTTTATAAATCTTTTCTATTTCTTAGTTTCCATTTCTATTTTTTTTACTCGAAACATGGTGAAGATGAGAGGAGCCCAAAATCAGATCATCTCGGTCTGTCCAACTCCAATCATTGTGACTGAAAGCCTCATGTCTGCACCCATATGCCGGAGGAAATAAAGTGGGCTCTAGCTATACCGGGAATCTAGCTTCCCTACTTTGCCTATGAATTTTTCATTCCTTTGGGGCCTCAACGGGTGTACGAGGCAACGAAAGATAGTTTCCTTCTCCCATTACATGTCTTGGAGATGGAATTCCACCCCCACTACATCTATTTTTCAGTAATCTCTTCAAGGACTACCTCTTTGCTCCTAGCCAACTCTCTGCCTTTTCTTGGTGACTAGTCATGGCGTACTTTCTTGACAACCACCGATGCAGTGAAATGTCGATGCTCTTTGTTTTCCAACACCTGTACCAATTGAAAGGGACTGATGTGGGGGAATCAATAGGGTTTTACTACTTTTCCCCTCGTCGAAAGGTACAAACAATTACACGAAATTAGTACAAGAATCTTCGCTTGAAACGGGGGAAGTATATCCAAGTTTGCAGCATACTTGGCGAAGACTTTGGGTTCCCAACCAAGTGGTCCTCCGCTAGTGAAGATATGCGCGCCTTCTAGAGGAGTCTTTCCATTGATGAAGCTGTCGCATAATTTCAGAGGTTGTGCGTTGGTTGTTTGTTGGCTCTAGAGGCAATTATACTGTGAGGAATGTCTTCAGATTTTGCCTAGAGGATATTAGCCCAAATGGTTGGAGGGCCGGTGACAATCAAGAGGTCACGCTGTTAGTTGGTGGGTGACCATCAAGGAGTACTTGGCCTTAAGATTCCCTCGATCAGCTGGGCATGATATTGACAGGGCATTTAAAGGAGCCTGCAAACTTATTTTACCATTATTGTGGAATGATGCTTTGTTCCTTTGCCCTTCTTAAGTTCGAACAAGAGGAGAGGGTTAGAGGAGGCATTGACTTGTTAATTACTTCTATTGATTCTAGGGTTGTTGATGGTGCAGAGGGTAGTCAGGGCTACGAGGATAATTCTAGTGATAGTGACAACATCTCGCATGAGCTTAAAGAAGTTATGGATATCGACGCTTTGATTGGCAGTGGTCACAAGAGGCGCAAGACTTCTGTTGGGGCCGCACATATCAACCCTTCCAGTAAAGAGGAGGGGAGTGGTGTTCCATTAAAGTATCATAAAAAAAAGAGAGCTGATCGTGGAGGCCCTATTGCTGTAGTCACCCCCATCTATTCTTCTCCTGTGGCGAGCTTGCCAACTGTTGCCCAGGCGAAGTCACCCATTACCATTAATGATGACACCCCCTCTCTCTACTCCTAAGAATTCTCTAGTGGCTCCCGCAGTTGAAAGAGAGCCTATTGAGGCTGGGGAGGACTTCTCTTCATCTCTATGCCGCTTACTGTATGAACTTGGTGCTGTTGGTCTAAGGTATATGGAGGTCGATAATTAAGAGCTCATAGATACTAAGGTTTAGCTGGAGAGGGTGTACGAGCTGTATCACAAAATGAGGGAAGAGATAGATAATAAATGAGAAACAAGGGGTCCTCACCAAGTGCCTTGTGATTATAGAGAGAAAGGCAAAGGAGTGTGGAGCTAAGCTCACTATAGAGAAAGAGAGGAGTATAATTGCGGAGACAAAGATAATGAGAGTCACCACGAGGCACTCCACCAAGCTAGAAAGGATTATTAGGGAGTGCCAAGAGCAGGGATAGTATCCTTTGGAAGCAAGGTGAAACCTTACCAGCTTTCAAGCAACAAGTATCCCAGAACATCCTGGGCTCCCTTTAGAAGTTCAAAGAGAATCTGTTTCTTCATGCCCAGGTTGCTTGTGGCCCTTTTGATGTTCACAAGATGGATTTCGATGCACTTGTTGATGTAGACATGGGCAACCTTAGTTTTGATATTTTCAATCCTTTTGGTTCTACTTAGGAATCCTTCATGGCTACTAGAAAGGGCGAGCTTTTTGTGGAGGAGGGGGAGGGCTTCCACTTCAAACATGGCTCTATCTGTTGTTGGGGATGCTGTGAACTTGGTTCCTTGTTTGGTAATTAGGAGTGTTACTATTGCTTCCTTAGCTGCCGAGGGTGTCACTCCTATCAATGCAGACTAGGGTGTTAGGGGGTTAATGATGTAATTGAACAATAATATTGTATTCTTGTTTTTCTTAAATAAAGAAGTATTTATTTTTATTTCCTGTTGGTTTTCTTTCTGTTGCTTGTGAGCTTCGTATTATGTAGCATGCTTTGATAATGTGTTGAGAATGTGGTTTTACGAACTGTCATTTACTTAAAGACGATTTTTTATGATCTTTTTCATTTGGAGAAGGGGATGACTGAAACACCATTTTTAGGGATGAAGCTTTTGGCCAAAGTTGAAATTTCATGCATGGTACATAATCATCACCCGTTTTTAGTAATTTTTATGTTTTTGTTATCGTATTAGCTTAATCTTGCTAACCCAGGGTCAATTTTTTAAATTTTCAAATTTTATAGAATATGCCATTGATAAATTTGAGGTAGTTTTGAAAGTTTATGGTAGAATCTTAAGCTTGGTTGCTAGATAGGACTATTTTGTAAAGTAAATTTTGGTAATTTTAAGGTTTAAGGACTAAAATGTGAAATTAGTAAAAGTATAAGGAGTTTCTGTGAAATAATAGTAAATATGGGTTATAATAAGGTTTCAAACAATTCAACTAAACTTGAAATTGAATAAAAATGATTAATTTGCATGTTTTGGGCGTAGACACTAAATTGTATGGAAGTAAAATGTTGGGGGCAAATTTGTAAAAATGTGAAAAAAGACTTAATTACATAAAATTAATTGATTTTTCTATTAGCATTATTGAATTTAATGAATTTATTATTTCAGATCAAGAATGAGTGAAAAATCGAAGAGAAAAAAATTACCAAATAGCCTTTGTACTTAGTCGTTACTACAATTTAGTCTGGTAAGTTCATATGAACTATAACTGTTTTAATGATAGTTAAATTAACTATTTATTATGTTGTTGTAATATAAATGAATTAGATTATAAATGTATCAATGATATGATGATTTAACGGATAACAAGTCTCGATTGAACCTTAAAAATTTCTAGGACACAAATGACATGTCATTAGGGATTTCATGTTTCAGGTGCTGGTCTTGAATGTCCTACCGATGGCTGAGATCTTGCATTTGGTGTGATTCACCATAGCTCATGTGAGTAGCATCGTGTAGCTTACTTTTGGACCCACAACTTGTGTGAGTAGGCCCATTGCACAACTCATGTGAGCATTGATGTAAAAGAAAGGTTGTGGTTATTTGTAAAGGCACACTTTGTGTGATCTTTCCCAACTATCCGATGTAATTCTAGATGGTTCAACAGGTAAGAAAATGAATGGAACGGTAAGTGACTTAATGGAAAGTTTCATGACTATATGAAAGGGTTGATGCTTATATAATGTTTCTTATGAAATTCTACATATGATGTAAATGGGTTTATATGTGTTGTTGATGAACCTATTAACATGTGAGTTTGATGATGCTTGAATAGGCTTGTACTAAACTCAAGGCATTGGTAATAGTTTATGTTTAATCTCTGAATTGTACTATTGGAATTAGTAAGTGAGTAAATAGAATGAGTCATGATTGTATGGCAACAGTGGTGAATTAAATGTTATGTTTATACATGGTTGATTTCATATGTATCATGAACAAGTATACTAACTTGTGAGTTTGATGGTGTTATATAGGCTTTTATTAAGCTTATGGCATTGGAAAAGTTTTTTACTTATTCTATAAATTTCATTATTGAAATGGTAAGTTATGTTTTAAGTTTATACGTGCTTACTAAGCATTTATTGCTTACGTAGTTATTTTTCTTATTTTATAGATCATCGAAAGCTTGATTTGGTTGGAAGCTCGTCGGAGACCTATCACACAATCCAATAGACAATTCTGTAGTTTTTGAGTAATTTGATAAGGTTTATAATGGCATGTATAGGGTGATTTGTAATGGTATTTTGGTGTATGTTTTAATGGTGTTTTGGCTTGTATAAGCTTTGGAAAGCTATGTTGTTTTGGTAACTTTGAAGTGCTTGTTTATAAGGTTCTCTTAGCATGTTAATGATGGCTTGAAAATGATTGCTTGTATAGATAGCTCATAAGGTTCTCTTTGAAGTGCATATTTTAGCTAGGTTATCATGTATGAAAATGACAATATTATCATGTACAAGTCTTTTGTATAGATAGCTCATAAATGTATGATGTTTTGGTATGCTAGTGGTGGTTTGAAAATGGTAAATGTGATGTGTTTTTGGTAGGTGTTTGAATTAGGTTGCTATGTTTGAACAAAATGGAATGTATTGATAGTTGATGTTTTGGTATGTTTGTATTGCCCATGAATGGTCTATTGGTTAGGCAAGTTAAAATGCTTTGAATGGTATGTTTAAGTATATTTGGATGATGTTTGAGTCCCTTGAAAGTATGCACAAATGGGTTGGATGTTTATGCATGGTTTGGTTATGAATTGGTTTGATCTTAGGTGAATTTTGGGTTCACATAGCCGTATGGAATCACCCCAGGCCGTGTAACTTTTGAACAAGGGACATACAACCATGTGTCAGTTGTGATTCCTTAGGGTTCCAAGTCAGTGAGTTACACGGCCTAGCACACGGGTGTGTGGGGCATCTCAGAGAGTTACACGAGTGAGGACACAATCTGGGACACGGTTTTGTTTCCATTGTTTGAATGTTACACGGCCTGGGGTGATTCCACATGGCTGTGTGACCCCTATTTCCAATTTTTGCACTTTTTTTCCTAAACTTTTCTATTTGTTTCAAATTAGTCCAGAATTGCCTCAAAGCTATTTTTAGGGTATCGAGGGATCGATTTAGGGACAAAATGCTTGTGATTGAATGGATTATGAATATTTAATTTATTTAAATATTATGATGTTAAATGTTTCCAATCTTACAATAATGATCTGTAACCCTAATCCGGTGATGTAGGCGGTTTAGGGGTGTTACATTCGGGTATTGCACATTCATAGCTTCTTCTGGTTCCCAGGTAACTCCTTCAATTCTGTGAAAATGCCTGAGAATTTTAACTAAAGCTATACTTTTATTTCTTAACTCTTTAACTTCCCAAGCTAAAATTCTAACTGGTTCTTCATTGTACGACATATCTAGCTGAATCTCAACATTTACAGGCAAAATTATGTGTGAAGTGTTTGATTCATACCGTCGTAACACCGATACATGAAACACATTAAGATTTTTCTCTAACTCTTATGGTAAAGCCAACCAATAAGCCACTGATCCAATCCTCTCAATGATTTCATACGGCCCGATGAATCGAAGACTAAGCTTCCATTTTCGGCCAAAACGAAGAACTTTTCTCTAATGTGATACTTTTAGGAATACTCTATCCCGACTTGAAATTCCATATCTTTTCTTTTTAAATCTACGTAAGATTTCTAATGATCAGAAATAGCTTTCAATTTGCCACGTATTACTTTGGCCTTTTCTTTAGTTTCTCGAATCAAATCAACATCGAATAAGTTTTTCTTGTTTAGCTCAGTCTAGTATAACAAAGTTAAACGTTTTTTATCGTATAAAGCTTTATATGACACTATCTTTATGCTCTTCTGATAACTATTATTATAAGCAAATTTTACCAATTGAAGACATTTCTCCTAGTTACCTTCAAACTCTAAAACATAACATCAGAGCATATCTTCGAGTATCTAAATTACTCGCTCAAACTGACCATCGGTCTGTAGATGAAACACTATATTGAAATGTAGTCGAGTACCTAGAGCTTTGTGTAATTTACTCCAGAATAGAAAAGTAAATCGTAGATCCCTATCAGAGATAATTGAAATCGGCACACCGTGTAGTCTAACAATTTCAAAAACATACAACCCTGCCAATTTCTCAAGTGAGTAATCTGTACGTACTGAAATGAAATGCGTGGATTTAGTCAATCGATCCACAATAACCCACACAACATCTTTCTTTCTCGGAGATAGAGGTAATCCCGATACAAAATCCATTGTAACCCATTTCCATTTTCATTATGGAATCATCACAGGCTGTAATAAACCAAAAGGTACCTGACGTTCAGCTTTAACTGCAGATAGATCAAACATTTTGATACGAATTTTGAAATTTCTCATTTCATACTTGGCCACCAATACATCTATTTCAAACCACCGTACATTTTATTGCTACCAGGATGTATCAATAAGCTACTACTATGAGCTTCTTGTAAAATCTTCTGAATAATATCAGAATTTCTTGGAACACATATTCTTTTTCTATAATACAAACTACTGTCTGAATTAACATGAAAGTCTAAATCAGGTGTTGACTTAATCTATTCCAGTTTTGCGATCAATTTAGCCTCACTTTTCTAAATCTCACAAATCTGTTGCAAAAATGTTAGTCTACCTTTTAATTCAGCTAATATAGAACCATCATTAATCAACGTCAACCGTGTGTTCAAAGCCCACAAAGTAAAAAAAGATTTTCTACTTAGAGCATCAGTAATGACATTAGCTTTTCCCGTGTGATGGTCAATGATCAAATCATAATTTTTTAGCAATTCAAGCCATCTACGTTGCCTCAAGTTTAGATATTTCTGTGACATCAAATACTTCAAGCTTTTACGATCCATGAAGATATGACATATTTCTCCGTATAAATGGTGTCACCAAATCTTTAAAGCAAACACAATAGCTGCAAGCTCTAAATCATGACTTGGGTAATTCTTCTTGTATGGTTTCAACTGTCGAGACGCATAAGCTATCAATTTGCCTTCTTGCATCAAAATATAGCCTAAACCATTCAATAAAGAATCACTATAAATCACGAATTCTTTACCAGACTTTGGCTAAACCAACACAAGTGATTCAACCAACAACGCTTTCAACTTATCAAAGCTTTGCTGACATTTTTCTGACCATTCAAATTTGACATCTTTCTGAAGTAATTTTGTCAACGGCATAGTAATCATCGAAAATCCTTTAACAAATCTTTGATAATATCTGGCTAAACCCAAAAAACTTCTAACTTCTGAAACATTTCTCGGAGGTTTCCAGTCAACTATGGCTAATATTTTACTCGGGTCAACCTTAATACTGTCTGTCGATACCACATGTCCCAAAAGTCCAACTTCTCGTAGCTGGAACTCACATTTGCTAAACTTAGCAAACAACTGTTTTTTGCGCAAAGTCTACAAAACTATTCTCAAATGCTGGGCATGCTCTGTTTCATCTAGTGAATAGATCAGAATGTCATTAATGAACACAACAAAAAAAATGTGTAAATACGACTTGAATATTCTGTTCATCAAATCTATGAACACAACAAGTTCATTGGTAAAATCAAATGACATAATAAGAAATTCATAATGTCCGTACCTGATTCTGAAAGCAGTCTTCGGTACATCTGAGTCTTTAACTCGTAACTGATAATATCCAAAACGGAAATCGATCTTTGAAAACATTGTCGTGCCTTTCAATTGATCAAAAAATCATCAATATGTGGCAAGAGATATTTGTTCTTGATTGTGACTTTATTAAGTTGCTGGTAGTCGATACATAACCGCATTGACCCATCCTTTTTTTTAACAAATAATACAGGAACACCCCAAGGAGAATAATTGGGTCGAACAAAGCCCCTATTTGTCAACTCTTGCCACTATGTTTTTAACTATTTCAACTTTGTAGATGCCATTCTATACGGAGCTACCGATATCGAACATGTCCTCAGCATTAACTTAATAGCAAACACAACCTCTCTAATCAAAGGTAACCTTGGTAACTCTTCTGGAAACACATCTATGAATTCAAAAATAGTCAAAATCGAGTCTAATTTCATTTCTGAAACCCTGGAATCAAATATTTAAACCAGATGCCCCTCACAGCCCTTTCTAACATATTTATGTGCCGTCATAGCTGGGATAACATTAGATGTACCATCCAACCTATCTAATTCAACTCCGATCTTTTCACCATTCTGAAATTTCCATACAATATGATTTCGTCTACAGTTCCAACAGTATCATGCAGAGTTAACCAGTCCATACCCAAAATCACATCAAACTCATCAAATGGCAATAACATCAAATAAGCCAAAAAGTTGCAATCTCGAATCATCAAATGACAGTTTTTACAGACTTTATCAAGTAACACATACTACCCTAAATGATTCATTACTTTAACTACAAATTCAGTAGACTAAAAAGGTATTTTCTTATCCGACACTAAAGTTGTGCATACATATGAGTTTGTTGACCCCGGGCTCACCAAAGCATTAACATTAGTATCAAAGATAGGAAATGTACCAGTAATCACATCTGGCGCTGAAGCTTCTTAGAAGCCCTAGTTGGTGCCCGTGCCTCAGATCTAATAGTAGAATCTTTTGTTTCGCCTTGGCTGTTACCTGCATTACCACTATTTCTAGGCGGTCTCCCATTCACGACTGTATTATTCGAACGAGTATTCTGAACTTTCTCTTTATCTGATCCTTCAGGGTAGTCTCTAAGAAAATGATCATAGGAACCACATTTGAAAACACGGCCCGTCTTCAATCTGCACTCCCTGAAATGTCATCTATTCCATTATTTACATTCAGGTTTGTTGTTTCAAACACTACCCACACTCGCTACAGATGTAGCCTAAGGTCTCAAACTCGAATGTTACTTCGCTTTATCTCTCCACGAGAAACCTACTAAAGCTGAAGAATGGGAGTGAAATTCCTTTGATTTCTTTGATGGAGATGAGAATGACTTTTCCATAGGTCGTTTTCCCATATCACGAGCATCAGAAGAATGACGAAGGAATGCAGTGTATATCTTCAAGACAAACTACCTCCAAAGTTGAAGGATCCTGGATGTTTTACTATACCTTGTAACATTGGAGCAACGTATTATGGTAAGGTATTATGTAACTTAGGTGCAAGTATTAACTTGATGCCTATGTCAATATTTAGGAGGTTGGGGATAGGTGAAAATAGACCTACTACGGTTACACTTCAATTAGCAGATCGATCCTTAGCACATCCAGAAGGAAAAATCGAGGATGTATCGGTACGTGTATATAAATTTATCTTCCCTGCTGATTTTGTTATTCTAGACTTTGTAGCAGACAAAGAAGTGAAAATTATCATAGGAAGACTATTCTTAACAATTGGAAGGACCCTTATCGATATGCAGAAGGGCGAGCTTACTATGCGTATCCAGGAGGATCGGGTAACATTTAACGTTTTTAAGTCTATGTGATTTCCTGACACAATTGATGATTCTTCTACAGTATGCGGTTTAGAGGATTTAATAATGGAGAAGGAGCTCAACTATGTTGAGGGTCCGTTGGAACAGATTTTGACGTCAGATCCTCCGAATGATGAAGAGGAGGATGAATACTTAGAGTTTTTAGAAGTTAATAGAAAGGGATTTAATTCGCAATCTCATTTTGAAACTTTGGAATTAGAGAAAAGGGCTTCTGCCCAACCAAAAATGTCAATCGATGAGCGAACTAAATTAGAACTTAAGGTACTACCTTCACATTTAAAATATGTTTATTTAGGTAACACTTCTACTCTGCCTGTGATTGTTTTAGCGGAATTAACTAGTGAGCAAGAAGAGAAACTCATCCTAGTGTTGAAACAATTCAAAAAGGCTATCGGATGGACCATAGCTGATATTCACGAAATTAGTCCATCTGTATGCATGCACAAGGTTATCCTTCAAGATGGCAAAAAAGGGGATGATTGATGGACAACGAAGAGGCCTTATTATAATAAAATACCCAGAATAAAATTACATATAATTTAAAATCAATTAAGGAAGTATGCGCAGTGGTGTGGCCACCTTTGAGTCCTTCACAGCACCAATCCACCTAAGTCTGGAGATTACCTGTACAAATAAACAGATGGGTGAGTTATGAAAACTCAGTGTGTAATCCCATAATAATTTAACAAACAGTGAGCGTACGCAATCTGGGCCTAAGCCAATATCAGTGACAATTCAATATCAGTTAGGGACATAGCCCGTTACAATATCAGAATCAGTTTGGGCCAAAGGCCATCTTAGTGATAGTACAGAACAAATATGCACTCAAGAGATCCTACCCAGCCAGCCTCTACACCCCATCTCTGTCCAACCCTACACTCCCTGTGGGGATATAATCAACCCACCCATCCCTACACTCCAAGTAGTACCGGTTGCAGCACTAAATAGTATTTATAGCAGAGTTGTAAGTACAGTACACTTCCTCCAATCATAATTAAACTTATCCACATACAACATATCATGCATCATGTCCTATCGTGTCATAATATCATACGTGTATTCAATATGTTTAAAGTGGTATGCTCAAACATAATCATATATCTCATAGGGGCATAATAATCATTTTATCGAATAAGAGTCCACGTACACTTACTGACCAAACAAAAAGTCCACAGTCGTTTTGAGCGACCCGTGCAAATTTAATAGTTAAACAGTGAAAATGGGCACAAGACCTATAATTCGGGCCCACGTGGGCCCACACGTCTGTGTGGCCCACCTAGCCCAGAAATGGCCTTGGTTGTGAGAGTTACACAGCCTGACCCAAAATTCACCACACGTCCGTATGGTTTACCCGAGTGGGGCCCATATCGCCGTGGGGCCCAACGACCTAGTTCGGCCCAATAAGGCCAAAAACGGCCTAAGCTCATGAAATCGCTCACAATGGCCTCTACAATCAATCGTCCATGTTTAGTCACACGGACTACCACACGAGCGAGCGTACGCTCGTGTAGCATCATCATTCACTTATTCTGAATTTTTCCGATTTCCATAGTTGGAATGGAGATTACACACCTTGCTTGCGAAAGTGTGGACACCCCTCTTGAGCACTTCAATTCTTAGTCGACCGATTTAGGCTTGCACCCTATACCCGTCACAAGAGATTGATTACCAGCCCTTTAAAGATTAACTGCATTCCAACGAAAGTGCAAAGCTGAGAATAGGAGACAGAAGCAATCGGCCTACACTCAACTCAAGAGCCACAAACACACAGTACGACAGAGGCAAAGGCTCGCACCACCACACTCACTCAAACCGATTGATCAAATGGCAATGCTAAAACCGAAAGAACAGGAGAAGGAGAGGTGGAGTATTCGGCCAAACAACAAAATGAAGAGAAAAAAAGGATTGAGAGAAAGAGAAGAAGGAAAAGGGAGTATTCGGCCAAAGCTTGAAAAAGAGAAAAGTAGAGAATCAGCCAAAACAAAATCGATTGAGGAGGGGAGAGAATGAATATTTGACAAAAACGAAGAAAATCGAGAGAATGGCTGCTAGAGGAGTAGAGGAAGAGAAGAAAACCAATCAGTAACGGCACTGTAGTGAAGAGTAAAACCAAAATAGACCAACACAAAAAGTACCCAAATGGTCAATAGCAATATTCGGCCACCCAAAACAAAGAAGTGAAAAGAAGCAAAAAGAAAAAAGTCAAAAACCGAAAATCTGAAAAGAAAACATACCAATCCCTAGTCGAATTCTTGAGTGGCTAGCATGCCAATTTTCCTTCCCAAATCACTCAAACCGTCCACCAATCCCTTGCTCCACTCCTCAAAACTCTTCTCCAATCTCTCAACCAACTAATTTGAACTCCCCCCAACTCCTCAGAGTTTCGGCTAAACTAGGACACTCCCACGAAACTAGTATCAAAACAAAACACCTTTGCGCATAGCAGGACTCGAACTCAAGACCTTCAGTAACAATGCCACGCCACCTATCCCCTAGACCAACAGACCCTTTCTGACATGAAATACCCACATTTATTTAAAAAATATTGACCAGAGACAAGGATTATCGAAAATAAAAACAAAACTTTTGCACAAGCCAAGGCTTGAACCCAAGACTTCTCAGACTCTTCCAGTACACTTAACCACTGAAGCAAATACACACTTTTTTCATAACCATACAAAAATAAAATACATAGGATTTTGGGGCGTTACAACTCTACCCCCTAAAAGAAAATTTCGGCCTTAAAATTTACCTGATCAGAACAGATGAGGGTATTATTGTAGGATCGCCTCCTCGGGTTCCCACGTAGCTCCTCAAAGCTATGATTACGCAAAAGAGCCTTAACAAGTAAAATAGACTTCTTTCTTAAAATCTTTACATCGTGATCCAATATTTGAATCGGCTCTTCCTCAAAAGTCAAATCTGGCTTAACCTTAACCTCCTTAACCGAAATAACATGCGTGGGATCAGAGCGGTAGTGCCTCAGCATAGAGATGTGGAACACATCATTAATCTGGTCTAACTTTGGAGGCAACTCTAACTAATATGCAACCAGCCCCACAAGTTTTAGTATACGGTAAGGCCCAATAGACCTAGGGCTCAACTTGCCCTTCTATCCAAATCTCAGTACCTTCTTCCATGGCGAGACCTTGAGAATAACGGAGTCCCCCATAGAATACTCAATCTCCTTACACTTCAGATCCGCATACGACTTCTGTCTGTCTGATGCCACCTTCAGTCGATCCCAAATTAGCTTAACTTTATCCTCGGTATCGAAAACTAACCCAGGGCCCAAAATACGCTGCTCGCCCAACTCAGTCCAACACGAAGGAGTGTGACACCTATGACCATATAAAGCCTTGTAAGGTGCGATCTGAATGCTAGACTGATAGCTATTATTATAGGCAAACTCTACTAGCGGCAAGTAATCCTCCCAACTGCCCCAAAAATCAATCACACAACTCCTTAACATGTCTTCCAGTATCTGAATCACCCTCTCTGACTGACCATCTGTCTGAGGATGGAACGCAGTACTGAAGTCTAACCTTGTACCCAGAGCTTCATACAAATTCTTCCAAAACTGAAACGTGAAGCGAGGATCCCTATCAAATATTATGAAAATTGGTACCCCATGCAGTCTTACTATCTCGGACACATACAGTTTAGCCAGCTTTTGCAAAGAGTAATTAGTACGAACTTGTATGAAATAAACAGATTTCGTCAATTGATCTACGATGACCCCTACTGAATCATTCTAAGTAGGCGTTAAGGGAACCTACTAACAAATTCCATAGTCACTCTCTCCCACTTCCAAAGTGAAATTTTCAGCCTTACCAGAAACTTCACGCTTAAAACCCAGCCACCAATACAACTCACGAAAGTCATGGTACATCTTACTTCCACCAGGATGCATAGCATAAGGGCTACTATACGCCTCCCGCAGTATAGAATGCCTCAAGTCAGTATCCTTCGGTACACATTTTCTCCTACAAAAATAGAGCACCCCTTCACTGTTCAGCCCAAAATTCACAGTAACCCCACTCTTTTCCTGTAAAAAATGAAGACCCAACGACTCGTCTTCTAACTATTTACCCTTAAACTGTTCAATCCACGTCGGTTTAACTTGAAGCTCAGCCAACAAGCTACAATCATCAAATAAACTGAGGCGAGACAAACATTGCCCTCAGATCAGTCATAGCTCTACATCTCAGTGTGTCCACCACTACATTAGCCTTCCCAAGGTGGTATTTGACCGTACAATTATAGTCTTTTAGTAGCTCAATCCATCTACGCTGCCTAAGATTTAGCTCCTTCTGAGTGAGGAGATACTTGAGGCTCTTGTGATCAGTGTAAATGATACACTTCTCACCGTAAAGATAATGCCTCTAAATCTTCAGTGTGAATACCACCGCAACCAACTCCAAATCATGCGTCAGATAATTTGCCTCATGCGTTTTAAGCTGACGGGACACATATGCAACCAACTTACCCTCTTGCATCAACACACATCCCAACCCAACATGTGATGCATCGCTATAAACAGTGAACTCTTTCCCAGACTCTGGCTGAATCAAAACAGGGGCCTCAGTCAGTACCTTCTTGAGCTTCTCAAAGCTTTCCTGCTGTGCATCAGTCCAGTTAAACGGTACCCCTTTACACAACAACTTAGTCAGAGGCACTGCTATCAATGAAAACTCCTCAACAAAATGACGATAATAGCTCGCCAGTCCCAAGAAACTACGGACTCAAATACAATCTTAAGTGGCTTCCAATCCAGAACAGCTTCAATTTTCCAAGGATCAACACTAATCCCCTCAGCAGATACCACATGGCCCAAAAATGTTACCTCCCGTAACCAAAACTCACACTTACTGAATTTGGCATACAATTGTCTCTCTCTTAGAATCTGCAGAATAACTCGGATATGTTCATCATGTTCATCTTCAGTCCTCGAATACACCAGGAAGTCATTAATAAAATCCACCATGAATCGATCCAGATAGAGCTAGAACACTCGATTCATCATATCTATAAAAGTCACTGGTGCATTCGTCAATCCAAACGGTATCACTAGGAACTCGTAATAACCATAACGAGTCCTAAATGTTGTCTTGAATACATCAGTCTCCTTAACTCTCAGTTGATGGTACTCCGATCGAAGATCAATCTGGTCGAACAGATCATCTATCCTCGGCAAGGGGTACTTATTCATAATGGTCAATTTATTTAATTACCGGTAATCACTACACATACACATGGATCTATCCTTCTTTTTCACAAATAAAACCGGTGCTCCCTATAGAGACACACTAGGTCGGATGAACCCTCGATCCAATAACTCTTGAATCTGAGCTTTAAGCTCCACAAGTTCCTTTGGTGCCATTCTATAAGGGGCAATAGACACCGGAGCTGTACCAGGCAGGAACACAATCCCAAACTCAACTTCACGGTTTGGAGGTAACCCGGGTAGCTCATCGGGAAAAACTTCTGAAAAGTCTTTAACTGTTTTGATATCTTTAACAGAAGGAACCCCAGAATCAAAAACACTAATGTAGGCCAGGTACGCCTCGCAACCCTTACGAACCAACTTCTCAGCCCTTAATGCAGAAATCACATTTGAAAAGTAATTCCGACGTTCCCAAACTACAACTACCTCGCCAACCTTCACAGTTCTCAGTACCATCCGTTTAGTAGTACAATCCAAGCGCACACGATGTTTAACCAGCCAGTCCGTTCCTAGAATTAAGTCAAATTCTCCAAAAGAAAATTCCATCAAATCCGCCAAAAAGATAACTCATTGAACCTCCAAAGGTACACCTCTGAACAGTTTATTTACCCTCACTGACTGCCCTAATGGATTCAACACAGTAACCTCACTCGTAGTACTCTCAAACAAGATACCCAAAGTCTCAGACACATTACAGGCTATATAAAAATCAATAGATCCTATATCTATCAGTGCAGTATAAGGTACATTATAAATAAAGAATGTACCAGTGATCATATTTAGGGTATCTCCCTCCTCTCGGTGATGTGCAACATAAACCAAAGCTGGCTATCTTGCCTCAGTATGACCAGCACATCTATCTAGTGCTCTCTGATCACGGCACAAACCATTACTACCTCTGGCCTGACCACGACCCCTCAGTGGCTGTTGAACACCCCTCGGCGGCTGTACAGTACCCAAATCTGTAGCTCACACTTGATCGGGTCTCTATGGAAAATCTCTGATATGATGCTCCAATGATCTGCATCTTAAACATGCCCCAATCCTTTTTTAGCACTTGCCCTGATGGCGTCCACCACAATTAGCACAGGGCTGCGGTCCAGTAGCAGCAACAGAGGCCCCAACTCTAACTGGCCCATCAACTCTGGCCTTTTTCTTAGGCCTCAGAAAGGAATTTGAAGGCTCCAAATCCCTCTTGTTCCTACCTCTCTCCTTTTCACGGTTCTAGCGCTCAGTGCACTTGACCTCCTAAGTGATCTTCACCTTATCAACTAAAGTAGCAAAATCTCGCTCCCTCTGTGGAGCTATCAGAACCCATAGACTATTCCTAAGGCCGTCTTAAAAATGAACACACCACTCGTACTCGGTTGCCACCATCCCTCGCGCATAGCGACTTAATTACAAAAATTTAGCCTTATATTCAGCCACTGATTTATCCCCCTGAGTCAGATTTAGAAACTTTCTCCTCTAGATATCCACATAATTAGCACCCACATACTTTCTCTAGAAAACAGTCTTGAAAAATTCCCAGGTCAGTCGATCGAGCTGAGTGTCCTCTTTTAACTGTGAGCAACCACTGTAAGCCTCATCTCTCACCAGTGACACTGCTCCCTTTAGTTTCTGCTCGGGGGTGAAGTCGAGATCGTCCATGATCCTCTCTATGCCCTCAATCCAATATTCAACCACATTCAGAGCAACTTCAGTAATACCCCTAAAAATCTCAACTCCATTTGATCGGAGTCATTCCGTAATCGACCTACGGCTCATAGCACCAGTATTGGGCCCAACGACCCTCTCCAAAATCTGTAACATAGCTTGGGATAGTACATCGTCCTCAGCTGCATGATCATGAGACCTGGTCTCAGTCACAGGTGAAGTCCCTCTCTAGCTTCAACATTAGGCATGTGGCCAAATGACGAAAACCCAGCTCGAGCACCTCCACGACCTCCGCCGCGGCCTCTTGTACCCCTTCCAAGAGTACTTCTGGTGCTTATTATCGAATTGCATTTTACCTGTATTAACAATTTTATGTATCAATTTACAATTTCAGTGTTTATTAACAGATATTTTATGGGAAACAATATTAGTAATTAAGAGTTCGTTTTCGCAAATTGCAGTCTTACTATAGGTTTTAGTATACCCTAAATAGAATATTTCAGTACAGTCTACCACCTACAGTAGTCTCAGTATTTCAATTTAAACACACAACAGTTTTAGAATACTTACAGGATCGGCGCCAGAGACTCGGTGTACCACACCTTTAGTAAAACATTTCAAAAATACCTTAAATCATTTGAAATAGTCTTTTAGAGATTCCAAGTTCTAAAAGAAACCCAAATCCGCATTCGAGTTTTACAACTTAGCTCTGATACCACTAAATGTAACACCCCAAACCCAGCCAGGACGTTATGATCGAATCTGGCGATGTCATATTGAAATGTTTTTCACAAAGTATAATCTTGTTAAAAATTCGTTCTTTATTTAACCTCTTTATGTAATCTTAAGATACGTTTATTCATTTTCAAAATGAAAGGTGTTTGTCGAAAAGTTAATCATATTAAAACGTCATTATTATTAATTTATTTTTAAACATTATTACTCTTGGAAGCTCTTAAAACAGGTTTCGTATCCGTGGTGTCTTTGAAAAACATTTATTTATTTTTTTAAAACTCGCGTCATTTTCCTATTGCTAGCAGTTATAAATCAAGCACATAACAATCCCACATTAAAAATAAAAACCAAAGAGGCCTTATTACAATAAAATACCCAGAATAAAATTACTTATAATTTAAAATCAATTGAGGAAGTATGTGCAGTGGTGTGGCCACCTTTGAGTCCCTCGATGTGCAGTGGTGTGGCCACCTTTGAGTCCCTCGCAACACCGATCCACCTAAGTCTCGGGATTAACTATACAGATAAACAGATGGGTGAGTTATGAAAACTCAGTGTGTAATCCCATAATAATTTAACAAACAGTGAGCATACGCAATCTGGGCCTAAGCCCATACCAGTGACAGTTTAGTATCAGTTAGGGACTTAGCCCATTACAGAATTAGAATCAGTTTGGGCCACAACCCATCTCAGTGACAGTACAGTACAGATATGCAATCAAGAGATCCTATCCAGCCAGCCTCGACACTCTATCTCCGTCCAACCTTGCACTCTATGTGAGGATATAATTAACCCACCCATCCCTACACTCAGTGGTACTTGTTGCGGCACTAAATAGTATTTGCAGCAAAGCTACCAGTACAGTACACTTCCTCCAATCATCATAAAACCCGTCCCCATGCAACATATCATGCATCATATCATGTCATGTCATAATGTCATACGTGTATTTAATATGTTTAAAGTGGCATGCTCAAACATAATCATATATCTCATAGGGGCATAATAGTCATTTTATTGATTAAGGCTTCAGGTATACTTACCGACCCAACAGAAAGTCTGCAGCCGTCTTGGGTGACCCGTGCAACCTTAACAGTTAAACAGTAAAAATGGGTAAAGGCCCATACTGCTAGCCCATGTGGGCCCACAGTCCGTGTGGCCTACCTAGCCTAGAAATGGCCTTGGCCGTGAGAGTTACACAGCCTGGCCCAAAATTCACCACATGTCCGTATGGTTTACCCGAGTGAGGCCTACATTATTGTAGGGCCCACACGACCTAGTTCAGCCCAATGAGGCCAAAAACGGCCTAAGCACATGAAATCGCTCATGATGGCCTCTACGATCAACCGCCCATGTTTAGTCACCCAGACTACTACACGAGCGAGCGTACGCTCGTGTAGCGTCATCATTCACTTATTCCAGCTTTTGTCGATTTCCATAGTTGGAATGAAGATTACATACATTGCTTGCCAAAGTGTGCACACCCCTCTTGAGCACTTCAATCCTTAGTCAATCGATTTAGGCTTGCACCTTATACCCGTCACAAGAGATTGATTACCAGCCCTTTAAAGATTACCTACATTCCAACAAATGTGTAAAATCGAGAATAGAAGACAAGCAATTGGCCTACACTCAACCCGAGAGCCACAAACACATAGTACGAAAAAGGCAAAGGCTCACTCCACCACACTCACTCAAATAGATTGATCAAATGACAATGCCGAAACCAAAAGAACAGGAGGAGGAGAGGTGGAGTATTCAGCCAAACAACAAAATGTAAAGAGAAAGAGAAGAGGGAAAATGGAGCATTCGGCCAAAGCTTGAGAGAGAGAAGAGTAGAGAATCGGCCAAAACTAAACCAATTGAGGGAGGGGAGAGAATGAAGATTCGACAAAAGCGAAGAAAACTGAGAGAATAGCTGCTAGAGGAGTAGAGGAAGAGGAGAAAATCGATCAGTAAAGACACTGTAGTGAAAAGTAAAACCAAAATAGACCAATACGAAAAGTACACAAATGGTCAATAGTAATATTCGGCCACCCAAAACAAAGAAGTGAAAAGAAGAAAAAAGAAAAAAGTCAGAAACTGAAAATGAAAAGAGAAAACATACCAATCTCTAGCCGAATTGAGTGGCTAGCATACCAATTCGGCACTAACTCTCACACACTTCAAAATACCAAAATTTCCTCCCCAAATCACTCAAACCATCCACCAATCCCATGATCCACTCTTCAAAACTCTCCTCCAATCTCTCAACCATCTAATTTGAACTCCTAATAACTCCTCAGAGTTTCAACTAAGCTAGGACACTCCCACGGCGCTAGTAGCAAAATAAAACACTTTTGCACATAGCGAGACTCAAACTCAAGACCTTCAGTTACAATGCCACGCCACCTATCCCCTAGACCAGCAGGCCTTTCCTGACATAAAATACCTACATTTATTTAAGAATCTACTGACCAGAGACAAGGATTATCCAAAATAAAAACAAAACTTTTTTACAAGCCAAGGCTTGAACCCAAGACTTCTCATACTCTTCCCAGAACACTTAACCACTGAAGCAGATACACACTTGTGTCATATCCATACAAAAATAAATTCATAAGATTTTGGGGCGTTACAGGGTGTTAGGAGCTTTTTGGGCCACGCATGTGACAGTCCTAAATTGACCCTAATCGGAAAAGTGGTTTCGAAACCACAAAACTGAGTCAGAAAATTTTTAAAAAAAAATTTAATTTTGTCTTTTGGAAGTGAAATTAGCTAAAAAGGACTTGTTTGAGAACTTTGAAAATGTGGTAGGTAAATTTCCAAGGGATTAATTTGTTGAATTACTAAAATGGTGGATTTGCATGTCTATTTTACCTTTTTAAATTAAGGGCACGGTAATGGGATTGGTATACAATAATTATATGTTTTTTTATAATAATAATAGATTATATAATTGAAATATGTTATAATATAAAATAAGTTATAATATATTAAGTGGGGGTGATAAAAACAAGGAAATTCAATGTTCTTTCCCATCCTCCTTGCCGAAAACATAAGTGAAAGAAGAAGGAAAATGTCAAGGGATTCGGCCATATTAAGGGTTAATTAAGGTAGGATTTTATGTTATTTTTATTAAATTTTATGAAAATTGAGTTAGTAGTCAAGCTCTTATTATAACCCATATGTGGATTTTTTTTTGAATTGGTGACAAAATGTGCATTCGGTTATAATGGATGAATGCTAAGAGGATAGTGTTTTGATGTTTTGGATAGAAATATTAGAAAAGTGAAAATGAGCTAGCTAAATAGATATAGGTGAACTTAAATGACGGTATGAACAAATGTGGAGCTCTTGCTAGTTTTAGAAGTATTCGGTCAAGGTGGTTATGTGGTGAAACTATGTGTTAAATGAGAAAGTGATGTGAAATTGTTATTTTGGTAGTGATAATGCCGAAAATGAAAAGATTCTTAAGGAATTATGGTTTAAATGTTTAGTAAAGATGAAATCCGGCCTGTTAGTATGTGAATAATTTATTTAAAGTATAAACTTTATATATATATGTGTGTGTGTTTTATTGAAGTATTGATTGGGTCATTTATAATATTTGGATCTTAGGTGGTCAATAGCCGAATGGTTAGTTTAAATTTGTATGGAATAATTAGTAAAAGGAAAAAGTCAAGGTCATAATAACAATGTTCATGATATGATATTCGAATGTGTCAATGGGAACCGAATGGCTTAAGTTTAATGAAAGCATAAGGTGGATGAAAATCAAATTTTGCCGTGTGGTTCTTGTGATATGAAACTATTAATATTGTGGGATATAAATAAACTAGTAAGGTAATTAAATTAGTCAATTTGTTTATTCTAGCTCAAGAACCCAAAGGAGGGGAATCCAGCAAGGGAAAAACAAAGGGTATCGAGTAGCCGATTGGAGCCGTTTTATCCAACACAAGGTAAGTCCATAAGCAATTATAAGATTAGTTATTTTATACATAAATGGTGCGCACATATCATGAAAGAACTACTCTTGTATATATATATATTCTTTCTTGATTGATAGATATGTGGTCGTATATACATATTGGATTAAGTCAATTGATTTATTTATAATGAAATGACATTGGCACTATGTGTGCGGATTTAAATGGCACTATGTGTGCGGATTTGAATGGCACTATGTGTGCAGATTTAAATAGCACTATGTGTGCGATTTGAATGGCACTATGTGTGCAGATTTGGATGGCACTACGTGTGCGGATTAGCAAGGCACTATGTGTACGGGTTAGCATGGCAATATGTGTATGAATTTCCTTGACCGAACACTATGTATGCGAAATCGGTTGTTGATATAATAAGTGCAGGAACTAAATGAAGAATTAAAGCTATTGAGTGAAATAAGAAATTGGACATATGAAACGTATATGCATGAATCCATCTATTTCGTCATTGTTTAATACTTTGAGGAAAAGATTTAAGGCATTTGGTTGTATGATACTTTGATTGAATAGCATGACTTGACTTGTAGTTAGATTAATAATCTAAGTGGTATATGGCATAGATTGGTACGGCTATGATCGTTGATTTTGCAAAAGAATATTATTATAATAAGTAGATGTCTATCAGAGTGAGATAAAAAGGAGTTAAATGTTACTTTGAAGTGTTAATTGTAATGTGGACTTTTCTAGTTTCTATTTTGATATATCAAGTTAATTGTTTGCATTATATTGCTTACGACTTACTGATTTGAAAACTCATTTGGTGTGTTTACTTGCCTCTTATTTAGATTTTCTTTTAATACGTTGTGTGCTCGGGACTATCATCGAAGTCATCGCACCTACTTGCAACATTTTGGTACCCCTTTTTGTTAGTCTTAAGTATAACATTTTGGCATGTATAGATTTTAAATTTGGGATTTCCATGCCCTAACTTTTATTTTTGTAATCATGGTCATGCGAATATGGCTTAAACTTTAATATTTCAAAAGTGGCTATGTTTGCCTTTATAATACAACTCTTTTGATTAAGTGAAATGATACTAAATGGATGGCTAATTATGCCTATGGGATGTATTTATTATTCATATGAATGAGCTAAATACTATGTGCATTTAAAATTAGTTATGCATTAGGCTATAATGGTAAACCACTAAATGAATAGTAATTCTCTTTTTATGGTGCATGTATGAGTGCAAGGCATGTTGTAAATCATATGTACGTATAGTTTGTGAATTTGTTTATACATGATAAATTAATACTTTGTATATTCGGTTTTGTTTAATTGCAAAGATCGATAAGATGATTATTCACTATTATATTTTATTCGACTGTTCGCACATGAATTATTATTGTAGTACTCTGTAACCTTTTTGGCGACGGATATGGGTTAGGGGTGTTACAACGCCGGTTTCTATCGAAGATTCATCAAGGACTTTTCCAAATTGCTAAACCCTTATGCAAGTTATTGGAAAAGGACATGATGTTCAAATTTGATGAAGAGAGCTTAAGAGCTTTCAAATATTTGAAGAGTCGATTAGTTTCAGCACCCATAATCGTCACACCAGAGTACGATTTGCCATTTGAATTGATGTGTGATGCAAGTGACTTCGCGATAGGAGCTGTCATGGGTCAGCAAGGGAACAAAGTTTTTCATCCCATTTACTATGCAAGTCAAACTTTGACAGGAGCTCAAATTGAATTATACACGGTAACAGAAAAAGAGTTACTTGCTACTGTGTTTATTTTTGACAAGTTTCGATCTTATCTTGTAGGTACCAAAGTGACTGTCTATACGAACCACTCGGCAATTAAGTCCTTACTTGCCAAGAAAGACGCTAAGCCGAGGTTGATCCGATGGGTACTTCTACTTCACGATTTCAATCTAGAAATTCAAGATCAAAAGGGAGTAGAAAACCAAGTAGTGGATCACTTGTCTAGATTGGAGCTGTAAGAAGAGAATTCTCCACTTATACCAATTCAGGAAACATTTCCAGATGAACACATACTGAAGGTAAATCATGTCATAATACCCATTGGTTTGCTGATATTGCTAACTTTTTATCTTGTGGTTTGATGCCGATTGATAAGACATATCATCAAAAGAAAAAATTTCTTTATGATGTGAAGTACTATTTCTAGGACGAGCCACATTTGTTTAAAAAGTGTGCAGATCAAATGATCAGGAGATGCGTGGAAGAAGATGAAATACAAAAGATTCTCTACCATTGTCACTCAGCTCCAAGTGCAGGACACTTCGGAGGTACTCATACTGCGGCCAAAGTATTACAAGCTGGATTCTTTTGGCCAACACTATTCAAAAACGCATATTCTTACGTAAAGAGTTGTGACAGATGTCAAAGGGTCGGAAATGTCACCAACAGGAATGAGATACCTTGAACAAACATCATTGAGGTAGAATTATTCGATGTTTAGGGTATTAATTTTCTCGATCCTTTCCCTCCTTTTGGCCACAAGTACATCTTGGTAGCTATAAACTACGTGTCTAAGTGGATTGAGGCTGAAGCCTATCTGAAAAATGATACTACGGTTGTGATGAAGTTTTTGCAAAAACACGTGTTCACAACGTTTAGAACCCCAAGAGCTATTATCAGCGATGAAGGATCCCATTTTGTGAACAAGTGGTTGAAATGGTTATTAGATAAACATGGAGTGAAACACAAGGTCGCTACAACTTACCATCTGCAGACGAATGGACAAGCTGAACTGGCAAATAAGGAGATCAAAGGCATACTTGAGAAGGTAGTTTGCCCGAACCTACGAGATTGGTCCAATAGACTGGATGATGCTTTATGGGCTTACAGAACAACATACAAGACACCTTTAGGGATGTCACCTTACATTTTGGTCTTTGGGAAAGCCTGTCATCTACCCTTGGAGTTAGAGCACAAAGCTTACTGGGCCCTTCGACAACTCAATTTGGATCTTAAGCTTGCTAAAGAGAAACAGATGCTCCAACTCAATGAGCTAGAGGAATTTCGAATGTTTTCGTACGAAAATGCCAAATTACTCAAGGAGAGACCTAAGAAATGGCATGACAAGCACATTCGAGTTCGAGAATTTGAAGCAGGTCAGCAAGTTTTGTTATTTAATTCCAGATTAAGGCTCTTTCCAGGTAAACTAAAATCATGTTGGTCTGATCTATTTAGGATTCATCACATCTATCCATACGGAGTTGTTGAACTCCAAGATAAGGGAGGTAATTTTCAAGTTAATGCTCAGCGTCTGAAATATTACTGGGGAGATAAGATTAAACGGAATCAAATTTCGTTCCTTTTATTAGATGTTTAAATTTTCTTATTTTCCTTCTTAATAAATGATTTAGGGCATATTTTCGGGATTAGTATGTTTAAATAAATTCTATCTAGGAGATTGGAACTTAAGCGGGATCGCTTGTGACCCCTCCAATCTTTCCTGGGAATTGATTTTAACATAATTTTCCAAGAAATAATTCCCTAAATAGAAAATTAAATTTTTGGTTTTTCAAATAAAAGGGTCAATTCTGATCCAAGATTTAAATTGCAACTCAATTTCAAATTTTCATTACGTCTAGGGACTTAACGAATTATTTTTAAAATTTGGTTGCTCTTTTTGTAAATAATAAAAATTAGATGCCTCTTTTTGTAAATATTTTCAAAAGGCTTCTAGAACAAATGTTTTTAGTTTAATAAAAAAAAGATGATAATTATTAATATATAATTATATCCATTATAATATATTAATTATTATCAACTTTATATAGAGTTAGAATTAGTGTTAATTTAATCATATTTTATTTGATATCTATTATAATTTATATATTAATTTTTATAAATTTAACATAGAATTAGGATTAGTTTTAATCATATTTCATTTTTGTTTAAATAAATTAATAGCATTAATAATTTAATATGCATATATTTAATAATTTAATATGCATATATTTAATTATTAATTGTTGTTAACTTTGTATAGGATTAGAACTTAGAATTCTTTATTGATTAAATTGTTCTAAGAATTCTACTCTAATTCCTATTCATTCCTTTATAAATTCCACCCATCTTCCCATTCATCCATTACTCAAACTTCCAAAACACCAAGTACCACAAGCTCCTAGTCGCACATTGCTCAGCCAGCAGCCCCAGGTCCATTGCACGCCCCATGTCCAAGCCCCAGAAGCTGCTCCTAGGCGCCTCACCTGTGTACGTCCAGCTTCAGCACACGTCAGGCCTGCTTGCCGAAGGTCCGCACGCTGCTCGTGCATTACTGCTAGCTCCCAGCTTAACTTGCACGTTGCTGCCTGCTCCTGTGCCCATCCGTCCGTGCACTCCAGCAACCCTCCAGCACTTGTGCGGCACACACCTACACCAAGCCCCTTAGCCGAAATCTTCCAACCTGCCCTAAATTGACCTCTTTTGTTCATTAATTATTTTTACGAGTTCTTAATTTTTATAGAAACGGTGGTAAGACAAATTATTTTCTCCTAAATTTTAATTTTATTTAATTACTTAATTTTTCAATTTATTGAATCATTAATAATTTTTATTAATTAAATTTTTGAGAAAATAATTTTCCCCATCTTTTGTTCAGGTTAATCATGCCTCGCAAGAGAACTCGTGCCTGCGCCCAAATTGATGAAACACAAAACAAGTTTCATTGTAAAAAAGCCAAAGCAAGATACAAAAGTATCTTCAAAAATTAATAGATGCATCCAGAGAAAGACTTTACATTGAAGGAGAGCAACTACAAAGATTTTATGGCACGTATTCGTCAAGTTGCTAAAGCACTCAATTGGGAATTGTTTTGTGAGAAGAGACCTAGTGTGGATGAGGAACTAGTTCATGAGTTCTATGCGAATTTAACCTCAAGCGAGTTGACGGAAGTTCTAGTTCACAGAATCAAGGTACCAATAACTTCAAATGCTATTAATGAGTTCTTTGAATTGCCTGATTTCGCAAACGATGATTATTCTTTCTTGATGAGCAATATAGAGCTTGAAAATTTGCAAGAAATTCTCGAGGAACTTACAGTTCCAGTTCTAAGTGGACTGTGTCAAAGCAAGGAATCCACACTTAATGAAGGGAATATTTGACAGACTCGTAAAGGTTTGGTTCTATTTCGTCTATTTTAGCCTTATGCCTAGCTCACATGGGACTACAATTTCATTAGAGCGAATGGTCTTATTATACTCGATTTTAACTGGAAAAACCATTGATATGGGAAAAATCATCATGAGAGAAATCTGGAATTATGCTATTAGACGCTCTGGCCCAGCTTACTTTCCCTTTACGATAACAATTCTGTGCTTAAAAGCTAAAATTCTTGCAAATGTAAAGAAGACAGGATATAGCCAGGGCACAATCACAGATTGGGACCTCTACCGAATAGCTATAGATTCTATTCTATAGCAGCGAATTGAAGAAAGTGAGGATCCCGAAGAAGAGGAAGAAGATCCCACAAAGATCAAGCCAGTGCAATCGGTTGAATTCCCTAATCAGGTGGAACTAGAAGTTGAACCTGATGACGAAACTTCAATATTCAGAGCTCAACCGCCTAGCCTAGATCTTCGAGATGAGCTGTCAAAGTTGATGGACATAATGCAGCATATGCAATGGCAGCAACAAGCTTACTGGAGATACTCAAAAATAAGGGATGACTCGATGAGAAGTGCTCTTAAGAAAATTTACAATGACCCATTTATTTTTGTGCCTGAATTTCCAGATTTTATATTTTAATCATGGAGTCCATTATCGAAAAAGGAGCGAAGCGATTCATGCAAAGGCAATAATGATGGAACAAAAGATGAGTCAAATTCAGAAGGGTCTGCAAATAAATAAAAGGGGGCATTTTGACTTTATTTTATTTCTGTTCTTAGGTCATTTTAGGATTAAGTTTAATTAGGAATTTTTATTTTTTGCATAATAAAGCAAGAGATGGAAATCATATATAATAAACAAGTCATAAAGTATAAAGTGTGGCAATAGGAATATACATGTCTAGGATTGGATCTAGAGAGAGCTTGGTCCTTAAGCAGTCAATTTGACTCACCTCCTCTTTTCTAGAATCCTACCTGGTGTATAGTATCTATTCACTTTAAACAATAAAGACATTATTCATCTTAAGTAGGGGGACCGAAAAATTGAATTTGAATTATTTCCACTCAGAATAAATTTTTCTTTTAATTATGATTAGGATATATTTTTCAATAATTGGAAATTCTGTTAAGTATGCTCAACTTCAGTATAAATAAAGTTATATTATTTCAATAAATTATTATGTTAGCTTAATAATGATATGAATGTATTTCTAATAAAGCATGCAAATCGTACCATAAATTTTTAGTTCATTACGAAAGTTAGGCATGCATGAAAGTTTAAGTCTTTAGAATTGACTTAGTAGTTTCTTGAGGCGAAATCCTAGGAAGCATGGAACATTGAAAATGATTTAGGCAACTTTTGTTTGGACCATTTGAGCCTTTCAAGCCAACCATGATGAAATTTTTATCCTTTGAGACTATATGGCCTAATTTTATTTGAACCCTTGCAAATTTAGCCATCATTTCTCTCTTAACTATCTTAAAACTGTCCCAAACACTAGACTCAGTACTATTTAAAGTATTATTTAAAAAATAAGTTTGGGAGAATTGAAGAGAAGTATCAAATGCTCTAAAATTGTAGTACATTCAGTAAAATGCTCGAATATAAAAAAAAGAGCATGAGTTCTTAAAATAAAATGTACAAAAGAGCATGTGAAAGCAAAGAAAGTTGATGTATTGAAGGAAATTATTTCGCAGGTTCAATGCAAACTGAGTCTAGGTTTTTTAGCCTAAAATTTATCTATCTTCTACCCACCGCTAAGCCCAGCCACGTTACAACCTCATTAAAGACCTATTGATTCAAAGTTCCAATGCTACCTACATTAGTGGAGAGAAATTGCTATGTACTACATATGAAGACATAAGTTAAACTTAATGATTGCAGCTTAATCTTGAAGAAGGGAATAAAATTACATTGGTAAGGTTTAACATGACTTTATTAGGAAGCATTTAGTCTAGTTTTTGCTATCATAATAGTTGTTGAGATTAATTTGAACGATATGTATACTTAAGTAGCATAACTATCAAATTTCTTGTCTTTGAACATAAATATATTAAATTCATAATTTTGAGAAAAATGTTGTTCTGAAGGAATTTTTCAAAAGTGTTTCTGAGAAATTCATTTCAAAATTTGTGCATTACTCGGGATGAGTAATGAATTAAGTTTGGGGGTGTGAAAACACAAAAATTTACACATTTTTTCATACCCTTTTTAACTTAAATTCATGCGAATTCGGTTAAATTCTTGTCGAAAAATAATTAATTTTTATAAAATAATTAAAGTGCACTTAAAATATGAACATGTTGAAATTTATTTTATTTTATAATTATTTTTGATGAATTTTGGTTATTTTCGATAGATTTGCACAAAGGGCAAAAAATGGTTCGGCAGACACTATTAAAAGTACAAAACCGAGAAGCAATTTGAAAGTATCGAGGCGAATTAATTTCTAGCCTAAGACGGTCCAAAATTATGTGTATTAATTCATAATATAATTAATTTAAATTTATATCCAAGTTAATTTGGGTTAATAAATTATTATTATTTAATTATTAAAAAATCGTTCGATTGAATCGAACCGAGTGAACCGAACCTGCCAAGAAGAGGACAGCCCAAAACCGTCCAATTTCTGACCCAATTCAGCTCATTAGCTGATTATTTAAACAGCAAAGAAGCCCTTGAAGACTTTTTCAAATTGCAAATTAGCCCCTCCACAATTGATGGCTTTGAAGACTTGCCCCAAGCCAAATTTAGCAAAGTTGAAGACATCAACCTTGCCACATAGATAGTCGGCCAAGGGGTGGCTCTTTGGCTGCTATTTTTAGCAAATTTTAGCTGCCACATTCAGTTATAAAAGCCCCCATTGGCTGATCATTCAAGGCATCCCTCATTCATTCACATCTCTTCTCTCCTCTCTTACTTTCTCCTCTCATTTTCCCTTTCAAAATCCCTTGCACTCTTGTCGATTTCTCCTCTTGGAAAAGGGGCATTCATCAGCCATTTTGGAGCAACATTGAAGTGTTCATAGCAACCTTGATCAGCGAGGAAAATAGAGAACGAAGACGGAGCAAACTAGTCAAGCCACGGAGAAACACTGGATTTGATTCTTGTTCCCTATCTCTTTAATTTTTGTTGTTGTTATGATGAACATATTTATGAATATTTATGTTGTTGGAATGGTTAATTTAATCAGCTTAGGTTGAATTTAATTCATGTTGGTTTGATTGCATTTTATCTGCTTAAATTATTAAAATTGTGTTTATGCTGTTATAGGCCACGGTAAAATACTTGATTAAGTAAAACCATGCTTGTAACACCCCTCGCTCCTATCCAACGCCGGAACAGGGTTCGAGGTGCTACCATACTTAAACTCAACCAACTATATAAAACCAAGCCGTAAAATTTTGATCAATTTAAAACTTTTCATTTCACATACATTTTGTCCGGGCTCACGAGGCCTAAAACATGCATTAGAGATGGTTCCGGACTAAACTGAGAACTTAAGAAAAACTTGGAAAAATTTCATGCATTAAGGCTCCACACGCCCGTGTGGGTATAGAGCACACGCCCGTGTGCTAGGGACATGCCCATGTGCTAGGGACACGCCCGTGTCCTAAACCCGTGTCCAAAAACCTGGACATTCTGCCAATTTGGTCGTGAACAATTTGAATCCATACGGCCAAGGCACACACCCGTGTCCTATGGCCGTGTCCTTCACACGGCTGAGACACATGGCCGTGTCTCTTGCCCGTGTCCTTACTACCATGCATACTGACTTGAAAAACTTAGGTGCAGGTGACACACGGCTAGACAACATGCCCATGGGGCGGACCGTGTGTCATACACGGCCTAGACACACGCTCGTGTGTCTACCCGTACGGAAAAATACAAGGCTATTTTCCAAGCCATTTTGTCACCCTAACAACACATGCACGCATACTTATACAATAACATACAACATGGAAAAATTTGGCACTTAAACATTCCTAACATTTCATGACCATGGCAATTTCACATGCAACCAATATCATAGATTTTACCTTCATCTTTACCACATTAATGCTATAGCTATCAACATGTCATCAAACCTCATTTTCGTCACCGAGCATTCATGATCACATCCACATACCATTCATACCAAGCCATTAAAGACTCTTCATAAATAAATAGGTTTACCGACCCCATAATCAAAATAAACCAATACATTTGGCTAAAGCAATATCACATACTCAAATATTTAAAACTCCTATACATGCCATAGACTCAAAGTACTTGAAATCACTTACATCAATAGCGATAGCTTGACAGTGTGATAATATCTCCGATGAACTCCAACCCGAGCTAACCTGGCAACACTAGAGAAAATGGGAAAGGAAGGGGGTAAGCTTTACGCTTAGTAAGTTCATATGAAAACAATAAGCAACTCATTAACATGTTTTATCAATGTTCCCATCATATTCTCAAGTTCATGATAAGCTATCTTCTTGTACAATAGTAAATAAAATATTTATATCTGGAGGTAGGAAACTCCAAATTAAGTTTCATTAATTTTCCTTGAAACTAGACTCATGTACCTTTCTACCATAAAATTTCCAAAATTTTTGGTTTATCCAAATAGTACAGTTTATTCCTCAAAGTTACCCTTGATTCACTGTCTGACAGTTTCGACCCTTCTGCACTAATGTTCAATCATCTCATAGCACAGGACTCTAATAATTTCCCATCTATTTCTCATGAAAATACACTCATTAAGGATTCTAAACATATAAATTATAACTTATAACTATTTTTTTACAGTTTATAATGATTTTCTCAAATCAGAACAGGGGATTTCGAAGTCATTCTGACTCTGTCTCACACAACTTCAAATATCTCATTATAGGAAATTCTTTTGCTTACAAGGTTTATTTTATAAGAAATTAGACTCAATAAGATTTAATTCCATATTTTATTTAGCCTCCAAATATTTTTTCACTATTTTTAGTGGATTTTCAAAGTCGGACTATGGCTGCTGTCTGAAACTATTTTAGTGTAAATTAACGATACTAAGTTTATCACACCATATTAATTCATTTCCACCACATTGGTAAGGCTACATATTCATACATCATAAGTATAGACCTATAATCACAAGGTCATCACAAAATCATTCTCATAGGCATGAATTACCTATTTACATCTTCACTAAATGTGCATTATAAACTGAAATTATTTCTCATGAGCTTGGCATACATACCTGTGTTACTCAACATGCTTATTTTCATTCCTTATTAATCATATAACATGAATTGAATTTACATCTCATCAATTCCATGTAAATACCTGTACCACTCACAATATGGTCATAACCTTTCTCATTTAACTTAAACCGTAACTCTCACCGTTGAACCATTCGGAAAGCTATCAGATATTCACTAAGCCTCAAACATAGGGTATAATGCCGATGCCATGTCTCAGACATAGTCTTACACTAACTATCGAAGTTGAGGCTGACGCCATGTCCCAAACATGGTCTTACACTAGCTCTCACATATCCGTGTTGATGCCATGTCCTAGACATGGTCTTACACTGACACATCTCGTAGCCGATGAATGTCCTAGACATGTCTTACACTGGCTTACATCTCGAGGCCGATGCATGTCCCAGACATGTCTTACAATAGCTCTCGTCTCAATACCGATGCCATGTCCCAGACATGGTCTTACACTGGCTCTCATAATGTGGTCGATGCATGTCCCAGACTTGCCTTACACTAGCTCTCATCTCAATGTCGATACCATGTCTCAGACATGGTCTTACACTGGCTCTCATAATGTGGCCAATGCATGTCCCAGACATGTCTTACACTAGCACACACACATCGCCCAATGTCATGCATGAATATCCGTTTATTTCTAAGGTTCAACCGGGAGGTTCCTCTACATCAATTCTCATCATACATAGTCATTTCCACAATCAAGCAATTTATGCTATATCAATCCAAATACATATAATAATGATGTAGTTATATTATTTACATACGACTTACTCATTTCAATGGAATATCATATTCCATCAAATCTCCAAGCATTCAATCAACACATAAAGGTTATTTACATTTGACATCTCTTTTTTTTTATATGCAATATCATCAACATAAAATTTAATACAATCATGGAAAGATAGATTTTCAAGTATATTAACAATAACATGGATAACATACTTATTTAGTCATATGAACTTACTTCGACACCAAATTGGTAAAAGAGGCCTAAACATCAATTTCTCGTTTTTCCTCGTTCTAAGCCCGAATCTCGTTTTTCATCATCTATAACATCACATTTAACTTATTAACACAATATACTAATCAAATTAGTCCAATGAAACATTTCGAAAAAAAATTTATTTTGCCCCTATACTTTGCCAAAATTACCAAATTGCCCCTAGGCTCGTAAAATGATTTTCATCACATTTTCATACTCATTAAGCCTATAAAAACCATTTTCATAACTATGGTAACTCACAAATTCAATTATTTCACACATTTACACTTATTTTACAAACTTTACAAAATAGCTCATTTAGGTGTTTTCAAGCAAACTTCCTTCATGAAAGTTGTTTATAACACATCTAAGACTCATATTCTTCCATGAAAACTCAGAAAAAACTCATATGATTTCATGGGAAAACCCTAGACTCTTAATCATTTTGCAAAATTGTCCCTTCATTTGAAAGCTCGTGCTTTAGGGGTTCAAAAATGCAAAAATTATCAAGAAAGACATTAAAATTCACTTACTAGAAAGTGAATTTCTTTGCTGAAAATTCAAAGCTTCAAAACCCTTTTCTTGGCTGGAAAAATCGGTGGTAAGAGAAAGAATGAAAAGAAAGAAAAAGAAATAGCTAGGCTAGGCATTATTTAATTACATAAAGTGACATCACCCACCTAACAAGTTGACCATTTGAAATTTCTTGTCCCATGGCCAGCCACTACACTTAAAATGGGTCTAATTTCCTTTTAAAGGCCCCCAATTTTAGTGCTCTAGCCATTTAACACATTTAGGCACTAAAACATAACTTTTACCTTTTACGCGATTTAGTCCTTTTTCAAAATTGGACTAGAAATTGCTAAAATTAATATACCAAAATTTTTATGCACCTTTATAAACATGCTATATCACATAAAATAACATCAAAATAATTTTTTCCAATCTCAGAATAGTGGTTCCGAAACTATTGTTCTGACTAGGCCCAAAATCGAGCTATTACAATGCCTAAGTTATTCTTGCATTACAATTGTGAGGTAGCTAATGAATTAATTATTTAAATGGATTGAAATTGTAATTAATTGACACAATACTTAATCGGTGCATGTTTATTCTTCTAAGGTAGCTGAAGGTCAAATTAGCATTGTATCTGGCGATACATTTGCCTTGCATAACTTGCAAGATTATTGTGATTAAACTGTTTCAAGGTAAGGATACCTTGTTACCTCACATACTCTTTTATGTGCTTATTAGATTTAATTAATCGTTTCAATTGACATAGGGATATGCAAGAGATTAGTTCAATTTAATGAGTATGTATGTGCAATAACATGTTTGCTTATTAAAATCTGTTTAATCGTTTGAATTAACATAGGGATATGTTAAGAGATGAATGGATTTTGTAGGTGAGTATGTTCATAAGTTAGCAAATTACCGAGTTGCTATGAATTTATTTGTAACAACATAAACATGAGATTAATATTTCTAATTTAAAGAAATGTAATTAATCCAAGACAATTATGTCATCTTGATTAAATCATATTTTGAAATCGTGCATTTGAGATTTATTTCTTTAGTTTACTTAGTTTAAAATCTTAGTTTTTAATCACTCTTTTCAAAACAAAATATTTTTCTTCACCAAAGTGTTTTAAATAGCATTTATAAATAGTTCTTTTCACAGTCCCTGTGGGTACGATAACTCGACATTAACTTGTCACTTTATTACTTGTTGCAATTGTGTACACTTGCACATTTCTATCGTTCCACATGTTATCTATGTACACCTCCAAGCCGCAACATAATCGTTCCTTGAATATCCTATTTACCAACATTCAGTAAATTACACCCACATTTTTTAATCTAAATGGCATGACCTGATAATAAAAGAGACCCTTTTTGGTGATGAAAGTTGTCTTTTCTTGGTCATCACGATCCAGCAAGATCTTATTGTAGCCCAAAAAGGTGTCCATGAATCTCATAAACTTGTTCCCAATAGAGGCGTCAACTAGGAGATCCATCGATGATAGGCGGAAGCTATCCTTAGGGCATGCCTTATTCAAGTTGGTGAAGTCAATGCACATTCTCCACTTGCCTATCGACATTTTTCCATTACCATATTCGAGATTTAGTCTGGAGACTCCACCTCCCTCATAAATTCGGCGGCCAACGACTTGGAGACCGCCTGTCTTACAGCCTCTATTACCTGTGGTACAAATTTTCTCTTTTTCTACTTTACGGGCTTTGCTTCTGAGAGCACATTCAACCTATGCACTATTACCCGCGGATCCATGCCTAGCATATCTGTTGCAGATCATACAAAGACGTCTGGATTCCCCCTCAAGCATTTGATTAGAATTGTCTTTTTTTCCTTATTTAATGCCAATGAGATCTTAACTGTTTTTTCTTTATTGTCGTAAAATAGCTGTAAGGCATCGGTGTGCTCCGCTACCTGGGTTTCTTATCCTTATGTTGTTCTCTTACATCTAGATCATCTAAGTTTATAGTTTGGCTTGGTGAACTCTGCTTCTCGGTCAGAGGCTATCTTGTTTGCCTGACAGACAACATGTGACAACAGCATGTGACATTGTCTCGCCATTTACTGGTTAGATCACAAAAAGCCGACATCAGTGCTTGTCGAGAATTTGATCTTCATACAAAATGTTGTCATCACTATATTTTTTATCCTCATGATTGGTCTTCCAAAGATGACGTTATATGTCATCGAGTGGTTGACCACATAAAAATAGACACTCTTTGTGGTCATATGTTCGCCGTCACCTAAGTTGAACAACAATGTGATAGTATATTTTACCTTGACAGGGTGGTTCGTAAAGCCGTACAAGGGGCTGGACCCAGACAAGGATTGTTATTTTAAACCTATTTTCTTATATGCTTCTCAAGATAAGACTTCCATTATGCTACCACTATCAAAAAGTATCCTTTTAACTTCGAAGCCACCGATCATAGCCGAAGCCACCATTGGGTCGTTTCCTTCCTCATCACAGATTAGCTCATCGTCATCATTTTTAAACACCACATTCTATTTTTCCTAATGTCGAGGCCTCTTCGAGGCAATGAGTGACATCACACCCCTTATGTGTGCTCATCGTTTTGCTCTTGACTGCATCCATTTGTCATTGGTGTCTACGATTACATGAATGGTGCCTTGCACCCTTTACTTACCATTGGGATTTAGTCCTTGCGAGCTTTGGCCTTGCCACGAACCTCTTTGATTTATGAACTTAACAAGTTTTCAATTCTATACCACTTCTTCTATGGCATCCTTTAGCGTGAAATAGTCTTCAGTCTTATGCTCTATGTCATCATGGAAGGCACACCAGTCCCTAGAATTTATCCTTCTACCAGTACTTTGCATTGGAGGTGGTTTGGAAAGGATCCTAAACTCTTTACTTAGTTGAAGATGTAAGCTCGCGTGGAATTCAACGGGTGTAAGCTTCAAACTTTCCTTGGGGGTAACGCCTCGTGTGTTCTCGCTGTGCCTCTGCAGGTTTCTAAGTGTGTTGCCTTAGGCTAAAGTTCTGTGTAGCCTGTCAATCCTAACCTGAAAGGACTGGTTGATGGGAGATTGCCTAGTGCATTGTCTCTTTCTACTTCTGGGTTTTCTGTCCTCCCTTTAAAAATTGGCCCACGACGCTCTCTTAATTTCTTCTTCCTCTGCGAACTTATGAGCCCGCTCGTACAAATCGGCTAGGCTTTGCAGTTTTTTTTCTATGATCAAGTACTGTACGTGGTTATTCTGCACTCCCATAATGAAGGCATCTATCGCCTACTGATCTTCCAAGTTTTTTATGTTAAGTGTAGCTACATGGAACCTCTTTACGTAGTCTGAAAGGGACTCACCCTTCCGCTGCTTTACCGATATTATCCTCATGGGTGTGTTTATGATTGCTCGATGGACCTTGAACCTTCCCAATAACATTTTCCTAGTTGCGAGTAGTTGTGAATTGAGTATTGCAAGAAGGAAAGATACCAATCCTTGGCATTTGCCTTCAGTGTTGTAGAGAATGTCTTACATTTAGCTGCATCTGATGACCTCAACACATTCATATAGTTATTATACTGCATTAGATGGGCTTGTGGGGTCTCTTCTTCCTTCAAACATATCCTTAGGTACCTTGAAATCATGAGGCAAGCCCACTACCGCAATTTTGAGGGCCAATGGTTTGTTGGAGCAAAATAATCAATCCATGTCCTATGACTCAAGGTGCAAGGCTTGTACATCACGACGAACCTCATCCGTCTCGTTCAACCACTCCTTCACCTGGGTACTCAAGGCTTCATCTTGGGTGTTGGCATTTCCCTTGGACCCTGAGTTGTCAGCATATGCCTTTTTGCCCAGTTCCTCATTCTGCCTCAGTAACTTCTACTAGAAGGCTTGTTGTTCTACAAACTATGCTTCTTGTACAGCAATTTTTCCCTCGTGAACTTTATCTACTCCTGAAGGGCCAAAAACTGCTGTGGGGGTGGTTCTTAGTTGAGCTAAGAGGGCATTTCCTGGCCCGAGGAAAGATTAAGATCTAGTGAAGGGTACGGCCTTCGGTAAACTGCATTGTCGAGGTTTTCGGGTTTGTCAATGAACTAAGTGGTGAACAAATCTGCCTCATCATGTCCTCATAAAGTCGGGGGTCGGAACTTAATGCTCTTGCTTGGCTGGATGAGGGGACAAAAGGAAAGGTCTCGTTTGGGTAAGTCATTTGTTTTTATTTTTAGTTGAAGAGAACTAAATCAAATTGGAGAAAATCTACCGATCGGAAGTAGACCACACTCACCGTACCAATTGTTGAGTAATATTTTTCTCTTATCGTATTAAGAGAAATGTAAGGGGTATTTATACATGTTCCTACTGCTACTATTATAGCTCATAATAGGGACCACTATTTTGTATTGGTCTTTGGGCAATGGTACGGACATTCCTTGTCCTTGGTGCTTATATTCCTTGGGCATCTATTGGTTTATTGGACGTGTATCTGTGGAGCACGTGGTCTTTTCTGATCCTAGGACTGACTCCTCCAGCAAGCCTCGTACTTGCTAGTTACAAGCGGGGATCCCTTGCAGGGCTCGCAATCCCTTTTATGGACATAGCTCGCAACCTCATTCTTACTAGGCTTACGCGAGTTCTCCTTGCAAGCTTCCCGTACAAACTATTATTTAGCGGGGTCCCAGTGAACTATGCCTGTACATGAACATTCTTCTTCCGAGTCGGGTCTATCCAAGTTGGAGATCCGAATCTTATTGGGTCATTTGGGCTGGCGGTTCCCAAATCCTAACAAAACTAAATTCCATTTGTTTTTCACCTTTGTTGAACACTTTCAACCACATAAACACTTAATGTTGTTTTGCCCAGAAATTGCTTTTCAAATTTTATTTTGATTCATTGATTTCTCAAACCCATAAAAGTTCTAACAAAAAACATCTCAATGCAAGACTCAGATTTCACTATTAGACTAATTGTTGCTGCTCGAGTTTCCAAGAAACAAAATCCAGGCTTGCACCACAACTTTCATTCTTGAGAATCATAAAAACTTCTACAATTAATGGTATATCTATAGATTTTCCCGATAATTATGAAAAAAAGAAAGAAGAGGTAAAGAGATAAGAGCAAAATGTTTTATTATATTGTCTAGACTTTTGTTAAGTTTTAATTTTTTGAAATTTAGATTTTTTACAAAGTACATTTTTTTCTTTTCTAAACCCATCATTTTTTTTCTATAACTCTAGTCAGGGCTAGTTCTCCATTGCTATTGCAGTTAAAAAGTACTTTTGAGAAGTACTATTGAAAAAGAATACCGTGAAAAAGTGTGACTTATTAATTTAAATTGCTCACCATTGTCGTTAAAACGTTCTGTGAAAATTTAAAATATTGACTTCTTTATTAAACCAAAATTTTATTATCAATTTTTGTAACAACCTATTTTCAGTGGTGTCAGAAACAGTGGTTTTGGGACCACAATTTCGATGAACAAGTTATTATTTTATTATTATTTTAATGTTAATGGGATTATATTAAGGCCATATTAAAATTTCGTTAAGAAATTTTGATGTTTAAATGGTTAATTAGGTAAAAAGGACTAAATTGTAATATGTGTAAAATTTGAGTTCTATTAATTAAAAGGGCTAAATGTCTATGGAAAGGAAAACTAATGGACTAATATGGCAATTATACCATGTTTTAAGATAGTGGATTCTGATGGGTAGGTTTTATGGTAGTTTAAATGATTTAATAAGGTAATTTAATAATTAAATGAAAAACTAAATAAAGAAAAGATGAAACAAGTATCATCTTTCTCATTCTTTCATTATAAAACCTAAAAACACCATTAAAATAGCTTGGAGCATTCGGTTAGCATTGTTCTTGTTCATGGTATGTATAATTGTCCCGTTTTTAATGATTTTAATATTTTTGAGATCGTTTTAGCTTAATCTAGCTAGCCCAAGGGTTAATTTGCAAAATTTTTAAAGGTTGTGGGACTTTCCATGAATGCTTTTGAATGATTTTTTATGTTAATTGATAGATTATGAATCTTTTTTGAAAAATAAACATGTTTTGTTAAGTGATTTTTGGTGAAATTACATTTAGGGATTAAATTATTAAAAGTATAAATTCATGGGTTTTATTGTAAAATGTTGGTAAATGTGAGTTTTTCCAAGGTTCATTGTGTCTATGGTTACCATGGATTTAGATTAAAATGGTTAGATTTTAAGTTGTGAGCTTAAGGACTAAATTGTGAACAGTTAAAATGTTAGGGGTAAATTAGTATTTTTTCATAAATATAAACTATTGATTAAATTGAATTCTAGAAGTATTTAATTGATTGAAATTATCTATTTAGATCAAGATAAACCATATTTGGACTTAAATTGAGGAAAAGCAAAAGCTTCAGATTAGTTCGACTATATTACTACGCGTTGATTATCGAGGTAAGTTCGTATGAACTGTAATCGTTTTAATTTATCTATATTAAATTTTTATTCTGTTTTTTTAATGTAAATGAATCAATATACAAATGTATTAATGCTATGATGAATTGACGGATATCGAATCTCGGTTGAACCTTAAGAATTCTTATGTTACAAACGACATATCATTAGGGATTTAATGTTCCAAGTGTTGGTCTTGAATGTCCTACCGATGGCTGAGGTCTTGTATTTGTTGCAGATTCTCCACAGCTCACAACTCGTGTGAGCAGACCCATTTCACAGCTCGTGTGAGCATTGATGTAAAGGAAAAGTTACGGTTATATGTAAATACACACTTTGTGTGAGCTTTCTCGAGTATCTGATGTAATTCTAAATGGTTCAATTGGTAAAAAAAGGGAACGAAATGATAAGTATGCAAATGGATTGAATCATAACTTTATGAAAGGAATTATGAACTAAATGATGTTAGTACATATGGAAATTTACATATTTTATGATTGATTTCATTTGTATCATGGACAAGTATACTAACTTGTGAGTTGGTGATGTTGTTTAAGCTTTTAATAAGCTTATGACATTGGTGATGAACTCTGTTTAATCTTTGAATTGTATGAATAACATGTGAAGTTATGTTTTAGTTTATACGAGCTTACAAAGCACTCATTGCTTATGTAGTTTCTTTCCTTTGTTTAATAGTTTATTAGAAGCTCGATCAGTTTGGAAGCTCTTCGGAGACCTATCACACTATCCAGCAAACAATTTTGTAGTTTTTGAGTATTTTGGCCAAGGTTTATAATGACATGTATAGGATCTTTTGTAATGATGATTTGGTGTGTTTATGCTTTGAATGTTATGTTCAGTTTGGTGCACTTCAATGCTTGACTTAGTTATGTTGTTTTGATCACTTTCAAATGGTTGTATATAAGGTTCTTTTGGTATGTTTGAAATGCCTTGATAATGGTCATTTGTGATATGCTTTGGTAGGTATTTGAACTAGATTTTATGAATGAAATAAGGTAATGTTTGCATGTTTAGGTTAACGATGTTTGAATTCAATTGTGGTGCCTTTGAATAACATATTGGTTAGGTGACTTAAGTTGTTTGAAATGGCATGATTTTGTGTTTTTGAATGATGCTTTAGCCCCTTGAAAGTGTGCACAAAGGGATTGGTTAGTTATGCATGAATTGGGTTTGAAATGACTTGATTATAGGTAAATTTTGGGTTCACACGGCCTGACAACATGATCGTGTGTCATCTGAGGATTTTTAGGGTTCAAGTCAGTGAGTTACACGGCCAAGGACACAATCTGGCACACCAACGTGTGACACGATCATGTGGCCCTACTTAGTGAGTTACACGGATTAGGACACGGTTGTGTGTCCCTTACTCGAAAGTTACACGGCCTGGGGCTATGTCACACAGCCGTGTGACTTCTATCTCCAATTTTTTCTACTTTTTCCTAAACTTTCTATTTTGTTTCAAATTAATCTCAAATTGCCTCAAAGCTATTTTTAGGGCCTCGAGAGCTCGATTTAAGGACAAAATACATGTGATCGAATGGATTATGATATGTTTAATTTATTTAAATATTATGATGTTGAAATATTTCTGGTTGTACGATAATACTCCATAATTCTAATCCAACTATGGAAACTAATTAAGGGTGTTACAATTTTCATACTATGTTTAACTCCAAGTAGTAATATCGTTCAAAAAATTAGATGGTTGGGTTATAAACCTTTTTTTTTTCAAATCAAATCAAAAGGTTGAGTTGATATTTTTAACGGACGGACAAATTAGTGGAATATAAGTATTTTAATAATCATAATTCGTTTTCTAGAAAAAAAAAATCCATAGTTGACTAACAAAAATTTGTAATGAACTAAAACATTACTTTAATAAAAAAACACTTAATTATATAAAAAAATACTATTTTCAATTTTCTTTTTCAGAACATGGGTGTCTGTACATATTTCTAATCATACATTTTTTTAAAGAAAATTACATTGAAGGTGATTTAATTATGCTTAGGTGCTCTTAAGTGTTTGACAAAAAAATAGGTGGCAGTTTAAAATTTGATAAAATAATATTTTTAATTTTTAATTTTTAATTTTTAATTTTTATATATTATATTAATTTAGTCATAATTTTAGAAAAAAATCAAAACATATAAAAATAGGATGAATTATCCAAAAATGATTATTTTAACTATAATTATCAGATTATATTGATTTTGAAAAAACGTGTTCAGCTGGATGCATTTTCAGTGAATATGGTAAGAAAACGCTTCCAATTAGATGTGCTTTCAACTTTAGCTAAATGGTTAAATGATAGTGTTTTTATCTTTGAAATTCATGTTCGATTCCTTTCTTACTCACATTTGCATTTTTTATTTCATATGCTTTAAGCTTTTTAAAATTTTAATTAATTTTTTATCATATTAGTTCTTTGGTTAGATAGTTAGATAATTGTAATTACATATTTAAGTCTCAAGGTTGATTTCTCTCCTACTCATATGTGTATTTTTTATTTCATGTTACTTTAACTTTTTTAAATTTTGAATTAATATTTTTTAACATTTTAGTTTTTCCTTAGATGGTTAAATAGTTGTAATTACATCTCAAGTTCGATTCTTTTACTAATCACATTTGTATTTTTTATTTTATGTTGCTTTAATTATTTTTTTATTTTTAATTAATATTTTTAACATATTAATTCATTTCGTTAGATGGTTAGATAATTGTGATTACATCCTTAAGACTAAGATTCAAGTATTTTTATAAGCATATTAATGTTTTTTTTATTATTTTACATTGTTTCAAGCTCTTTTATTTTTAATTATTTTTATAAGCATATTATTATTATTTTATATTTGCAATTATTATTTAATTTTATAAATAAAATAAATACATATTTTCTCAATTTACTCAAATTTTAAAAAAATCAAAACATATAAAAATATATAAATTTAAAAAATATACAACCATAAAAGGTTAAATTTAAAAATATAATACAATCAAATCAAAGCATCAAGTACCACTAAAGATACCACAATAAATGCATAAAACATGTTCAAACAAAACCAACTGGCACCGACACAGACCAAAACACAATATGGCCCGCAAAATTACGTAAAGTTTAATAAGATTAATACATTATTTAATGTCTAAGTTTTACTTGATAATATATTTTTTGATTTGGTTTTTGTTGCATAGTAACAATAATGTTATTATTCGAAAACTATAAAATTATATAAAATATATATTTAGAAATTACGTCTCTCAATGAATATTTTCGTGATTTTATTTTTATAACCATTATATTTTTAATTTTAATAAAGATATTTCATTATAATGTTTTTGGCTTTTTATAAAAAATTATAAAAATATTTTAATTTTCATTTAACTTTTTAGTTTTTAAAATTTTAAATACATATTTCGATTTTTTTATTTATAATTTTTATTTTTTGTATGATAATATCATTTTTGTCAGTAGCCTACGTGTTAATATTCATTAGGCTATGCAAAAAGTGTTAACTTTGGGAACCAACTTTTGTTATGAAACCAATTAAAAGTACTTGATTGGTCAAAAATTTTGAGTACTGAAACCAAAATTTTATCCTTAAATTGTTAAATATCCACAATTTTCTTTTTTTTTTAAAAAACAATCCGAAAGAAAGTTTAGAATTTAATGATGGTAAATTAACCTAAAATATTTTAATTAAAATAAATTTTTATTTATATAGATTTAAATAAAATTTATTAATTTTGTCTGTCGTTTTCTCTGGCACTGTTTTTTGTTTGTCTTTTTTACATGCTTTGGCTATTTTTCAGTTACTGGTGGTTCTTCTGACCATCTATTTTGCTTTTGTGCTCCAATGGAGGATGAACTGGTGAATTTGTATCTTGCAAATGAAGAAGAGGAGGCTTTTCAGGAGGATCCGAAAAATTCTACTAATGATTTGAAGTTCTGTCTAGTGGGTTCTTGTTTGACGGATAGTGTAGTTCATTTCTCATCACTGCGAAATACTTTGGCTAATCTCTGGCATCCAATTAGAGGAATAGCCATTATGGATTTGGGAGACAAACGTTATATGTTTAAGTTCTTTTATGTTGTTGATATGAACAGGGTGGTCTCTCCATCATACGCTGTTTTGGGTTCAAATACATGATCTATCACCGTGACTTATGTCAAAAACAATGGCAAGGAGATTTGGGGCTTTTTTGGGAGAATTTTTAGATTATGATACTCGGATTCCTTCTATGGGGGTACAACGTTTCATGCAAGTTAGAGTTCGTATTAATGTTCAGTTGCCTCTTAGACGGAAGAAGAAGATTCTGTTGGGAGAGCGATTTTATTATGCTCGTTTTCAATATGAAAAACTTAGTCTTTTCTGTTTCATTTGTGGCAAATTGGGACATGAAGAAAGCTTCTATCCGGTGCGGGTGAGGGTTGATCTGAGTACAATTATTTTTGGCTGGGATATCACTCTAGGGCATCTGTCGAGAAGAAGATCGGTGGGTGTAAGTAGGTGGCTGCGTGAATAAGATGGAACAATAGGTCATCATGCGAATAAGGAAAGAGTATCGATGCAGCGTAATTTACGGAATCTTGCTAGGAATTTTGTTCCCAATTTCATAATTGACACCACTAATAAAGAGATTTGCTCGGATTTTCATGGTAACATTTTGAATGGAGTTGGATTACGAGGTAAGATGGATAATACGATTGGGCTTATAGAGATGAGGCCAGATAGGGAGGATAGCCCAATTCAAATGAATAAGGGGAAAAAGGTCAAAGAACTATTTGTAACACATATTTTGCTTCGGGTTTGGGAGGTACGAGTGCTTTGCATAAAAATGAAGATTTATCGACTGGCTCTACGAGGTAGGGAATACGATCGCAATGAAAATCTTTAGTTGGAACATTCGTGGGTTGGGGAAGTCACGGACAGTTCATCATCTTAGGAATAAACTGAGAGAGTTTAGGCCCCAAATATTATTTTTTATGGAAACGAAAGTTAGTGTTTAGACGTATAGAAGGAACTAGAAGAAAGTGCGAGTTTCAACATGGTACTGATATTGGTGCGGCTAGGTCTAAGGGTGGTTTATTGTTAGGGTGGAGGCAACATACTGTAGTGACTTTACGTAGTTATTCACATCACATTAATGTTGTGATATAGGATGCGGATGACGGATTTCCCTAGCGTTTTACTGGGTTTTATAGGCATCTTGAAGAACGACTCGAGGAAAGAACATGGGATCTTCTTCGACAATTGGGTCAGGACCAAAGCTTACCATTACTTGTCGTGGGTTATTTTAATGAGATTGTTTATTCTTTTGAGAAGTAAGGTAGTCGTTGCCTGGCGAAAAAGAGTATGGTTGCTTTTCGATCAGTGCTACCTGATTGTGAGCTTAGTGATTTGGGATATACAAGACGTTGGTTCACTTGGGAACGAGGCCAATTTGCTTTAACTAATAGTCGAAAGAGACTAGATCGAAGGGTTACGAACTCAGCCTGGTGGAATTGTTTCTCAGAATTTTCAATCACTCATCTGAGTCATTCTATCTCTGACCATTGCCTAGTTTTGGCGGATACAAATGGGAGGCGTACATTGACTCAAGGGATCCAACGGAAACCTTTTAAATTCAATACTGAATGGTGCCTAGAGGATTCATATAAGAAATTAGTCCGAGATTATTGGGAGTCGATTGAGGAACATGTACCTATGAAGCTTGAGAATTTAAGAAAAAAAGCTTGTCAAGTCATTCTATTCGCAAGGATCGATAGACTCGGAAAAAAAGTATGAGGATTGGCTGAATGAACTAATTGTAAGAGATCTGGATGACGACACCTTCGCTGAGTTGACGGAAATCCAATTAGGGTTGAATATCAAAGCTAATAAAGAGAAGATTTATTAGGAACAATGGGCTCGAATTAATTGGCTTTTTAACAGTGACCGCGACTCTACCTTATTTAATAAGATGGCTAATGGAAGAAAGCAGAGGAATACTATTCGAGGTTTGGAAGATGATGAGGGGCATTGGGTATCTGATGAAGATGGGATTAAAAAGCTAGTATCCGATTATTTTCGAAAATTGTTTATAGCTTCTGATGCTGGCGATACCTCACAGATTTTTGCTAAAGTGGAAAAGAAAATTTCAAAATTAGATGAATGCTACTTTATTAAACCCATTTCAAGAGGAAGGGATACGGATGGCAATTAAAGACATGGTCCCTCTTAAAGCTCCAGGAGTTGATGGCTTTTTCGCATTACTTTTTCAACAATATTGGCAGATTTTGGGAAAGGACATCACGTCATTTTGCCTTGCCGTGTTTCGGAGAGACATTGACTTGGAAGGTATCAATCAAACACATATCGTTCTCATCCCAAAGGTTCGTAAACTAAGTACTATCATGCAATTTCAACCTATTAGTTTCTGTAATGTGTATACAAAATTATTGTGAAGGTTTTAGTCAACAGGATGGGTGGTTTTCTCACACAGTGTATCACCGAAACACAAGTAGCTTTTATACGCGGAAGGCAAATATTTAACAATGTTTTGATTGCTTATGAGATTTTGCATTTGTTAAAATCCAGACGATAGGGAAAAGTTGAAAACTTTTCTTTCAAATTGAATATGAGCAAAACTTATGATCGGGTGGAATGAGATTTTTTAGCTGAGATGATGCTTCATTTGGGTTTTCATACTGATTGAGTTACTTTAATTATGAGACGTGTTGCGTCGGTTTCCTATACTGTCGAGATAAGTAGGAGTCTTAGCTCCAATTTTTGTCTGTCGAGAGGTCTACATTAAGGTGATCCCCTCAGCCCTTATTTATTCCTACTATATACAGAAGGTTTTTCAACTATTTTGAATAGGGCTAAATCTGAGGGGTTGATAAATGATGTGCGGATAGGCAGAGGATCTTTGACAATTAATCATTTATTCTTTGCTGATAATTGTATAATTTTTGGGGATGCAACGAAAGCTAGAGCTGAAAAGGTTGTCTCGGTTATCTCTACATATGAGAATAAGTCTGGCCAAAAAGTGAATTATGATAAATCGCTTTTGTATTTTCGAGCAAACATCAAATAAGTCGAGAAGGATCTGGTTGGGAACATGTTGGGGGTCTGTATCTCAACAAATCCAAGAAGTACGTAGGTCTACCTATGATGGTGGGTAAAAATAAATAACGGGCTTTTATGACTTATGTTGACAGATTTTGATCCAAAATTGAAAATTAGAATATACGGTTCCTATCCATCGAATGGAAAGAGGTTCTAATTAAATCAGTTTTACAATCCATTCTAGTTTATGTCATGCAATGTTTCCTTTTACTTAAATCTTTATGTATTGAATTAGGAAATATTCTCAACCGATTTTGGTGGAGGAACTCTAAAACGCTTAAAGGAATTCATTGGAGCTATTGGCAAAGGTTATGTTTCCTGAAGTCGCAAGGTGGATTGGGTTTTCGTGGTTTATCAATTTTTAATATTGCTTTGTTGGCAAAGCAGTATTGGCGAATTCTGAAACACCAAATTGCTTATTAACTAAGGTTTTTAAAGCGCGCTATTTCCCTCATACCACTTTAAAATCATCTGAGGTAGGCTGTTACCTTTCCTTTACCTAGAGGAGTATTCTAGCTACTAAGGGTCTGATTGAGAGAGGAATGGGTTGGCGAATAGGAAATGGATCTACTGTGAATATTTGGAATGACTCTTGGATTCTCGAAACTAGAAATGGCAGAATCAGTTGTCACAATATTGATATCAATTACACTATGATGGACCATTTGATCAATTCGAAACACTATACTTGGAAGAAAGACATTGTTCGTGCTATTACTGATGGGGAACAAGTTGACCACATATTGCATATCCCAATTGCCAAATCGAAGGAGACAAATATCGTAGTTTGGAGGTATTAGGGTACGAAGGATTACACAGTCAAGAGTGGTTATAAATTACTAGTACTGGACAAATTTAGAAGACCAAATGTCTTTCCTAGTAGCATGAACCAGAATAATAGCCCATTCTACACAACATTGTGGGTGCTACAGTTACCTGGTAAAGTAAAAATTACAGTATGAAAAATTTACAATGATTTCATTCTTACATATGTTAATCCAAACAGAAGAAATATGCATGATTATATGTTCTATCCTCTGTGCCAAATTGAAATGGAATCGATTAATCATCTATTGCGATTTTGCTCGGTCACCTACCAAATAATAAAAAGGTTAAACTTGTTGTTTCCTCGTCTCATCTTACCCTGACTACAGGTCCTGGTTGGATGAAACTTTTCGTATGGAAAATGAGAAGTCTAGGAAATTATTGTCACTTATCTTATGGGCAGTTTGGTTTGCAAGGAATCGTCTTGTTCATGACAGAGTTCGACAGATAGTGAGTGAACTAGTGGGTTTATTTCTAGGTACATACGGGAAATTGAGGAAGTTAGATCTGTCAAGGTTATCACAGTACCTACTCAACAACAAATCTAGAGACCACCTGATCCAGGATTTACTAAAATTAAGGATAAATTACATCAATAGTTACTCAACTTTGGGATAGCTAATAAAACAATCCCATAAATTTCATTTCAGTCACTCAATTTTTAAAAAATAATAAAATAGTCACTAACGCTATAAAAAAGTGACAAAATAGTTACTGATTAATAGTTTCCGTTAGAGCCTTAATAAGACCATTGATGTGGCAAGTTAGCTACTGATGTGGCCAATTAACTTGCCACGTTGAAATGCACACAGTGGAGACCCACCCAATTTAAAAAGAAATTGAAAAGAAAATCCTAAAAAAACCTTTAATAACAGAGAAGAAAAAGAAGAAGAATAAGGGACTGTAAAAAAAAAATAGTTTTATTTGCTTAATTTGGCAGGGTTTGATTCTTTGCCGTTGAAACATCACGTCTTTGCTTTTCTTTTTCTTGGCTCTCTTCTTTTGTAAACTTCAAATGAAGTGATTAGTACATAAGAAAATACTAAATAATCAAAAGATGCAACTCTTGATAATTCTTATTGAAGACATAACATTTCATTTATGGAACATATTCTTTTACTTGTAAAAGCATGTTTTCAAAATGTTCCAACAAAAACAATAGGTTTCTGCTTCTCTAAATCCTCTGTTATACTGCATCTGTGCCTACCAATTTGCCATTAGCAATTTTCTTGAAATGAAAATATAGAGAAATCTGGTAACTCTTAAAATAACTTCGGCATTTTTAGTGCACCCAATTTAGTTTATCAGCAGTAGAAATTTATTCAGTAAATGGTTACAGAACCAATTTAAAACAGTGCATACAACAGAGCTTCTTCAGTGAACACATATATGGCAAACTATGTTCTATGGCTCTTTTCAATCTTCATAAACTTGATTAACTTGGTGCGAAATGGGAATGAGCCAGGATTTGAGGGCACAATGTCATCATGGAACCTCTAGGTTCAAATTTTGTATTTGTTTTCACCCGGGGTTAGTGAATAATGAGTTAAGAGTTAGATAGTCAATACCATTTTCATCAAGCCATGGCCTACTTATGAATGCTCTTAAATTAACTAAGACAGCTGACAGAAAAATAATTCGGAGAAAGATCCTCTAATCTGCTCTAGCAAGGTATTACTATCTATTTAATTTAAACAAACAGGAGCTAATTATATTGCCTATTTAAACAGGAAATCAAATTGAATATTAAGAAATAAAGAGACAAGACAAAGTGTGAGACTTTTATTTTATAACAAGAAAAAGAAATGGTTCTTGAATCTTCTTCACAAACTGATTCGCAAAACTCCCTCAGAGCGGTTACCTAACTTTTTTTTTTTACAACTCTTCTTCTTCTTCTCTGTTATTAATGGTTTTTTAAGGTTTTTTTTTTTACAATTTCTTCTTCAATTGGGTAGATTTACACTATGTACATCCGATGCCACATCAACGGTCCCTGACTCTAAGAAAACTATTAATCAATAATTGTTTTGTAATTTTTTCATAAAGTTAGTGACTGTTTTATTATTTTTTAAAAGTTAAAGTGATTGTTTTGTTAGCTAACTCAATTGTGCAATTTACCCTAAATTTAATTTTGACAGTTCTTAGAATGCGACGACACACTCAGCTATCTCAGGAGTTCTAGCACGAAATCACTTGAGACAGATTATCGGGCATGTACTTACCCTGTGATTCATGTGGCAGATGCGTTTACAACTGAAGCTAGGGCATGTGAACAAGCTATCAGATTTGCAATTGATATGGGCTTTTGTTAGGTACAAATGGAAGGCAACTCCTTGATTGTCATTAAGCGATTGAATTCCTGCAGCAATGACAACTCTGTTCTAAGCCCAATCTTAGAAGACACTATTATTTTTTGTACAATTATCTTCTTGCATGTTCGATGAAATGCAAACAGAGCGGCGCATTCCTTAGCAAGGGAAGGTCGTCAATTCCAGTCAGCAAGATTCTAGGTCGAGCAGGCATCAACAACGGTGGAAAGAATAGCAAAAGTGGACTGGTCGCACTGGGTAAAGAACGCCTGATTTGGGTATTTTTGGGTTTGGTTTATTCAGAAGCTCTCATCTTTCACTCCGAATTTGGCTACCAATCTCTTTTCTCTCTTTGGGATGTGCACTGTTGACCTATCAGCTGGTGTGATGTAGATTTGAGAGAGATTTTCAGTTGGCTACTTGATTTTCCTGTTTTGAAAGGGAGGATTTTCTTTGTGTTTCTATTTTATGTTTTTTTGGCTTTTGTTTAAAGGTTAGTTTTTGTTTGTCAAATTATTCTTTAATGTATTTATGGTTTTTTTTTTGGGTTGTTTTCCAAGTAGTTGTTTTTGATTTGACGTTTGATTTTCCCCTTTACTTATTTTAAAAAAAAATTATTAATTTTAACATAAATTAATACAGCATACACGCATAGAGAGTATTGCAAACTCCTTAACTTGATAAGAATAAAGGGGCAGGTGTGTAAATCACTCATTTGTCCATCCATATCACACATCGGATGCACTTCCCTCCCATAAGTAATTCAAAGGCTTTGTTGATGTCTTGGAACTTTACCTCGTGAGTCACAAATTCGTCTACCTGCAACTCCTGCAATACATATATGCATCGCATGAGAACCGCCAATGGATTCCAATCTTTCAAGAAAAAAAAGTTAATAAATGTGAAGAGAGTTTACGTTGTCTGTGTAACGTTTTAGCAGAAGTGGAAGGTCAGACTTGGCTTTGACCCCTCCAAACAAGGCTCCAGTGAGGGTTTTCCCAGAATGAAGAACTTCAAATGAGCTTAAGCTCAACTGAGACCCTGGCTTCTGCACTCCCAAAACTATAGTCTTTCCCCAACCCTGCAAAAAAGTTGCACACAAGTCTTAATCTTTACAATTTGCAAACCCCAAAATGCCAGAATGCTATACATCATAGAGTACTGACTAATCTCATCACTTGTAATTATATATCATATAGGACAAGGAAAAAACCACACAGAGACACATGCAAATATAAGAAAGCTAGTGAGGAAGTGATGATAATCTGGGAAAACATATTGCTTACCTTTCGACAGCTTGCATAGGCTTCTTGTACCAAGGATGCTAATCCAACACATTCAAAGCAATAATCCGCACCTCCTCCAGTCATCTCTTTCACTACCTGCTCAAAGTTAGTTACGAAATATAACAAACACAGGCTAAAAATGTTACTAAATTCATCATTCAAGATAACTGTTCCTCAGAATCTGCTTTTTTGCTACATATTTATTTTAAACAATATTTCACACAACATTTACACTCCTCCATCAAAAACTACTTAATCAGTCATCAAGCTACAACGAGGACGTCAAAAATCACAAGCCATGTGGTATTAAATATCTTATTTTTATGCATGATTGGCATACGGGGCATGCCTTCAAAATTGACTCATCTGTAAGGTCGCATCTATACAAGTCACAATCACTAGTACAAGTTTGAGTGGGAGCAAGACCTGGCTTAGAGATTCATTCCCACAGTCTTTTGAATTGATAAACTCGGTTACTCCAAATTTTTTTGCTGCATAAATATGAAGGAAGAAACATCAACAAAGAAACCACACGAAACAAGCCATTATTGTTGTGTAAGAACTGTTCAGCTTAGTAATCAACCACTATAAGGTGCCTGGCCATCGTTAAAGTGATCTTTGAGTCCCAATTTAATGAAAATTCAGTGACATAAATTTACTTACCAATCTCAAATTTATCTGGGTTCACATCCACTCCTATAATTCTATTTGCACCACACAGTTTTGCTCCCTTTGCAACCTAGAAAATAAAGCAAGCAGTGAGTCGGTCATTCAGAACATGTCTATCAATATACAGCTGCGCTATTCATGCTGTGTTAATCGTTTGAATAAAGTTTTCAGGTTGTTGTGCTGTTATATAACAGCTGGTTGTTTTTTGAATGTGAGTCAGTTGTTCAAGTTTGAAACAGGAGGTTATGAGACTGTTAAGCAGCTGAAGAAGTACTTGGTCTATAAAAACTGTGCTAATACTCTATCGTACTCAGGTTGTTGATTCAATAGTACTTCATATATTTTCAGAGTTTATTCTTTGATTTTTGAGTGTATTTAATGTTAATTCAACAAAACATAAATAGGTGTCGAATAGCGAGTGGAAGTTTTGTTCAAGATCATACCGCTAATCCAATCGATCCCAGCCCAAAAATAACAACAGTTGATCCTGCCTCGACATTTGCCACTTTGCAAGCAGCACCAACCCCTTAAAAACCGAAAAGGTTAGATGTCAGATTTGGAAACCGAAGTGCAAATAAGATGAAAGCCCCATTACCAGTAGCTATACAACAGCCAAAGAGGCATGCCCTGTTTGGAGGGATTGCAGGATCAATCTTGACTACATGGTTAATATCCACAACCGTGTACTCGGAGAAACTGGAGACGAATAGGAAATGATATAAGACCTCTCCCTTAAGGTCAGTGAATCTGCTGTTCTCATATCTAGGCATCCAAGGATGGATCTTGAATGGGAATTTTGAACATAAATTACTCCTTTTTGAACAGCAATCTTCACATTCTCCACATTCTGACAAAAAAGTTGGAATGACAACATCTCCTGGTGCTACCTCGTTTACATTCTCACCCACACTCTCCACCACCCTACAACAGTTGTGAATTATACGAATATGAATTTGTTCTCCGGGTTTGAATCATAAAGATTGGCTAAGATCATCATTTCAGTAATGTTGAAGTCTTGAAGAAATTTTCTTAACAAAGATTTTTCCTGAAGTAGGATGGTCTAAACCATTAAAAAAGATATCTCCCTATCTCATCAAAACATAAAAAAATTATATTAGTGATTTTCATTATTTTTCGTGAAATGTAGGAAGTTTTGATTGATCAATCTTAAGTAAAATGTTTTACCCGCTTTGATATTTTTATTTTTTTTTCTATTTAATTTTTCTAACAAGAAGTCAATCTTCTGCTGTCATGCTGAGAAAAAAATATTGTTAGGAAGAAAAAGAAACGTCAACGAAGCTCACCCGACGGCCTCGTGACCAAGAATTCTGGGAACACAAGCAGGAGGCACCTTCAAGCAGAAATAAATTTCGGGTACGTAACAGGAAAAAAAAAGGACGAAATTCAAGAAAAATGTTAATAGTGAAGAGAGTTGGAAAGACCGTCAATTTCCAAAATGTAATGTCGCTGTAACAGAGCGAGGTGCAAATAATTCGGATTCGAACTTCGTAGGGACACGGAGGAGCCACCATGATTTCCTCTATCACTAGAGGCTCCCCTGCTTCGCGACAAATTGCAGCTGAAATCAAGTAGCAACACCCGGTTAAATTATGCTCTGTCGATCAAAGCAAAGCAAAGAAGGAAAAGAAAAAAAACTTGGAAACAGGTCATTGACAGACACAGATACCTTTGCATCGAATTGGTTTTCCGGCAGATTGGCTTGAGGATTTGCCGTCTTCCATGGTAACAGAAATACTAAAACTGATTATAGGTTGGTAGCGGTGAAGATTGGAGCCCAATCTGCCAGTTGTATAAAGCTGAAGAAAGCTTGAAAGACGACAAATCTTGCCTACTCGAATCCTGCGTAAGTTGGGAAAATAAAACAAATTTCTGATGAGATGAAAATACTAATTATATTGTAGTTCGTGTTGCCAATTTATTAAACAATACTAATAAAAAAATATTAAAAAGAAAGAAAAAAAACTCCTATCAGACGATACCTAGAAATAGTGTAATAAACGATGGATTTCAATAATTAATTATAGGATTATTCATTTTAGTATTTAATTATTTTTTGTTATTGAAGTGAAAAAGCCGATATTTGATGTTGAGTACTAACCAATAACCTTAAATTTAAATTAATATTATGTTGCAGTTGCAACCAGTAACATCATTAAAAATTTTAGATAATTGATTGATAAACAATTTATTTTTAAATAAAATAAATTCAAAAGGTAGAGTTGATTTTTTTAACCATAAATTAGTAAAATATAATTATTTTGATAATCATAATTTATTTTCTAAAAACATTTACATTTTACATAAAGAAATAATAATAATAAATAAATGGTTAAAGCTTAATTATGATAAAAATAAGTGGAAATCAATGGATGTGATCAACACCATCCATTAACATCATTTCATTTACAGTAAAATTATACTTAGGGCCATGGCTTAATTGCAAGATAAGGACCCACTCAATTCTCCAATTAATTCTTTCCATTTCACTCACTTTACAAATTAATCCTTGTACTATATTTACTCATTAATCTAGTTTAATTCCTCTTAATAAGTCGACCGTAATTATTTAACCTTAACTTTTTGTAGCTAACCCAATTTAATAAATTCCACCTTAGAATCAAATTTTTCGGACGCTGTTGAAAATCGGATAGCTAAGGTCATCAAATAAGAAACAATGGTTGATTATGTTGGAGAGATTTGAGATTTTCTGAATATGAAGAAAAAATATTTTAACCTCAAATTTTTTAAAATGATGACTGACTTGCTGTCAAATGTAGTAGTCAATTCGGGTCAATTCCACACTTAAAGGAGCTTGTTTTCTAGGTAATTTAGTATTTTAATTTACGTTTTCAGTAATTAGACCTTAGGATAGAAAGTTAAATAAAAATAAGTATTTTTAACACATTTTCTAGGTGTTGTGACCCTATAGGTTAACACGGGGCTTAGGTTATTCTAATTGGTTCAATTAAGTGTGTAGGATGGAGATATAAATGCCCAATTGACGTGAAAAAAAAAAGCCGAGTGATGCACAAGCTTCCCAAGACATCAAAGCACCAAAAGAACGACATTAGGTTGAAGTTGCATGTTGTGTCACGCCACGCAAGGGGTGTGGCATAACACAAGGCTAGCGTGCTGCCAAGTTTATTAGGGTTATTTTCGTTCATACAATTAAACTTATGTGAAGACCTAGGACATGCTGAAGACTTAATTTGGGCCACCAACACCTCTATAAATAAGACATTAGGGAATGAATATAACTAAGTCGTCCTAGGCACCTTAAAAAACCTAGTAGTTTACTTTTCAGCTTTTTATAACTTTATTATTTTCTGAATCAATTTTGATTCAAAAGTTTGTTTATTTAATTAAAATGTTCAGTTTATATTTTCCTTTGTATTCATTTTATTTCTTCATTCCAATAAAGAGATTTGTTACTCCGTTCCCCATTCGATATTCAATCCATAATTATTCAAATATCTTTTCTCCCCCGAATCAATCATGTTTTTCACATGGTTTATTGAATCAAAGTTGAAATCATGAATAACATGAGTGGCAAAATCTCTTAAAGGAGATTAACAAATGGATGAGGATGTGATTAACGAATGATTTGGGGTTTCTTGAGAGGGATTAGTTGGTATAAATTGTGTTCTTAAATTGTTTGGCTTGACAACCTAATAAGTTATAATAAGCTAGACGAGGTCAGAAGATAAGTCGAACCGAGTAAATTGTAATTTATCCTGGTTAAGAAAGTGAGATCAAGAGATAAGCGAATATCAATGGATCAATTAGTTAATTAGAGCCCGAGAGGTAATAATTAGTTAATCGATTACTAATCCACTCTATAACCCTAATCCAAAGTTAGTTACTAATTCTGAAACAAGTTAATCTTCCTGATTGGTTTATTGATATATTTTGTTTGCTTATTTTTTCTTTATTAATTTCTTTTCATTGTTTATTTATTTTTATTTCTCAACCTATTTGACGATTTATCACAATATAGAAATTAATTATTACTATTTAGACTTATTATTATAAAAAATATTTTTATTATTTATTCCATCCTCCCTCAAAATACTTCCAAGTATTTCATTGTACTAAATTATATTACAATTTGACCAGTGCACTTATGAACACCCCGTTCTTAATTCTTATATTTTTGGTGTTATATATATTCTATAAAATATAGTGCGTTTATAGGCGGTCAAGGACCCATGAACCTCAACTGATTGCTATGGCCACACTTCTTCTTCCTACAGCTCTCACTTGTAGACGAGCACAACACTATCATTTTGTCTTGGTTGGATTTACGAGCCAAAGCCATTAAAGAAGGCTCAATGATTCCACCTCTCAACCTCAAAACAAGATGTAATGTTGATTCTTTCTAATATGAAGAAGAAACAAAACTAAAAAGATAAAAAGAAACGAAATTGGGGATTAAGATTTGGGATTTTTCGGATATTGGGTTTTTTTGGCTATTTGAAAATGAAAATTGATTTTTAATTGAAAACTATAGAAGAAGAATCGAAAGTGGAGACGGGAGAGAAGATGAATTAAATAATTAAAACTTTTTTTATATTTAATACACGTGTAGTAATTTAATTGGTTGTTTTAATACATATGACATTAACTAATTTGTTGAGATCAAAAAATTATTACCGTTTGAATGCCAACTAAAACCACAAAAAATTTAAACATCAAATAACTATAAATTGTGAAATTCAAAAATTATTGTATATAATAATCCTAATTTATATTGATTACAATACAAATAACATATATAGCAAAAGGGAAATTCAATTTATATGACATGTGGAAAACTAATACATAAGCCTAAAAAATTTAATTATAATGAAAATCTTGAAAAGAATTATACATAGCAATTAGCAACACACTTTTAAGGACATAAAAAGTGTTAATAGTAGGTTACATTCCAAATATCTGCAAAAGTTCGTGAAAAATATTCTGCAAATATAAAAAAAATATTCTGTCAATTGTCTAAATATTTTTCCAAACCTAAAATTTGGTGAACCATTTACAAGTGTCACGAGGTTAGAACTTTTGTCTCACGTTTCGTGTGGCCTTAAGCAATCCTTTCGATGCAAACACGCCTAAGTCAACCTAACCACCAAACAATTGAGGATTCACAAATAATTCTTTCAAGACACCAATTTATATAGCGGAAGCAACACTACCAAAAGAAAGCACAAATAAATAGAATGCCAAAAAAACTATGCACGAGAGGTATTTGAGTAAATTTCTCAACTGTATTAATTTTTTTCAAAGAATACAAGAAACAATGAAAGAATAAAGTGAGTTACAAGTGAGGGGATGCTCTTTATTTGTAGTTGAGCTCCCCAAAAACCAACGGTCTAGATCAAGTTACATCGACGGACAAGATTAGTCTATCCCTTAAATCTAGGGATTTACAAGATTACATAATCAATTTACATAACCAAATTAAATCAAATCTAATCTTATAAGATATGATTTTCCTTAATGTTCTAAGATTAGTTTCCTTATTTACCAAGGTAGCCTATGTTGCTATCTCTTCATCATTGGGCCACCCAGGCTTTAATCTGACAGGCTTCTCCAAACAACTCTTTGAATCGGGCCAACTCTAGTGGGTCAAATGAGCCTCATCTAATTGATAGACCTCTTTGGGATGCATTTGGTGCAATGGTCATGAGCATTGAACTGCGGCTCATGACATTCTCCCCTACCCATTCTTGTAACACCATCATTGTGCCTTCAGAATGGCACTGACTTGATTCGCCTTGGTCTTGTCTTGACGCCTTAGATTTTTCCTTCCTTCAAAAATTTTCCTCGCCTTTCTTCGTATCTTAACTCAAACCGCCCTACTCGTTGATACATTTCGTCAGCAAGAAGCCACAACTCTTTCTTGCCTATCTCCTAACTTGCTTCAAACGGAATCCTCTTGATTTACACAACTTGGATCTGAATTGCCCATAGTCCCTCGACCTCCTTACTTAAGAACTTTGAAAGGGCCCCTACGTTTTAGCCAGGCCAACAAGTTAAAATGAAAAACACTATAAAAGTGTTCGGAATGTACCTTTCTCACATTTACTCTGGTCAACTGTCCAACTTGCATCACCACTTTCCTAAAGTTTGATGCGCAACCCACATCTCCCATAGGTGGTAGCTCCTCTGATGTGTCAACAATGTTGGGAAATTTGCCCATATTGTAGTAAACATGTAACTGTTTTCTATTTATTTGAACGATGAATAAATAAAGTTAATTTCACATTTCACTATTATGTCTTTTGTATATATGTCTTTTATATTTTGTATGCAAAGAAAATTTGTGACAAGCAAATATTAGCTCATTGATTGTCTAAAGTTCAAATTGAAGATAAGTGGCATTGTAAAGAATGTTTACATTGGGAGAAAGACGACTTACTTTAATAAATAATCTAAATGAGTTCGTAATCCCGTAAAAGAATCAAAGTGAGCATTTGATTCAAATACTGAGAAGGATTATTATGTCGTCTACAATTCCAATTCCATGAGTAGAGACATAGATGTATTCATTGGTAGAATGATACATTGGATTGGACCCAAGATGAATTAATTCTAAATCCGTTTGTGAATTAATTCACTTGTGACATTCATGATGTGATTTAACTAAATCCTGAGTTAATTATTAACCAGACGTATGCAACTCATGTGCTTTGATATAAGTAGAGGCTTATGCTCTAAAGATAATCGAGCCCATAGTCGGTATATTGGGTGCATGACTTGTGTATGGCATGGCTTTACTAGCAACATTGGAATTCATAGATCAATTAAAGAGTTAACGATATCCTCTCATTGGCATTGTGTGGATTTATAAATATGGAATGTGGCGATGGGTTGCTCGTTCTCGAGCGAGCAATTTATCACAGTTGTTTTTTTATAGTGATTATATTAACCATTAAGAAGACACAATGGTGACAATGAGATAAAAGAATATTGTATTGAGTGAACGGATTTAACTGAAAGGAATCAATGATATCATATTAGTGTAACATACACGACGAGGTCATTAGACAAAACAGTTAGATGAATTTCTTTCGTAAAGAGTGTACAATAAGGAGTTTTCAATCATAGTACTTCTTATGGACTGACTGCATGATTAAGTAATTGCGAATTATTGGAACAATGCTTCTGGACATAATTACAATCACTAGAGCCTAATTGTATATGTTCGATTGGTCCCTCCGATAGCTCAACAAAAGCTCGATTGGACTACATTTGAATTAGAAGAAAATTCTACCACGTTGGGAATAATTTAATTAAGTCAATTTATTCTATGTGGCATTAAATTAGGTGGTTGTGAGAATTATTCAATTAGAGAATTTGGTTAAAGAATTTTCTTGAAAAATTAATTTGGAAAATCTAAGTGATTTTTGAAAAAAAATTAATTTTGATCAAGTAAGATTAAATTAATCAAATTAAATAATATTAATATGATATTTTTGGAAATTAATTTTCAAGCCAGACAATTGGTCCAATGGGTAATTGAACTTGAAAATTGGATATGATATCGTAAATTGGGCTCGAGAGTCCAAAACCGAGACCAAGACCCAAAAATTGGTTGAACCAGACTCGGTATGTGAAACTGGGTCGATGGTCCAACAGGTGGCTAAATAGTACCAGTCGGTCATCACTGACCCAAACTGAACCGGCAGCAGCCAAACCGGCTCGGGGTGTCATAAGGGTATTGCACCAACATCACCGGACGCAGCAGTGCCGGCGACTGTTGGTCATCGATGGTTGAGCAATGGAAGGGTTACACTCCTACTGTGACTCTACCAGAGAATTTGATTTCAGATTAATTATTCAAAAAATAATATTATTTTCATAGTTTAATATTAAATTATATCTAATACTTATCTTAATAGTATTTTATTAATTTAATATTAAAGCGATTATCTTAATATTAAATTTAATTTACTGTTTATCTGCAAGATAAATTTAATTCTATTTTTTTAATAAAATTTAATATTAAATTTAATCTAATATTTATATTAATTTAATATTAAAGTGATTAAGTTTAATCATAGTTGAACTCTCTAAACTCCCTCTATATAAGCAGAGCCTTGGGTTATTATTTACACACACTTGAATTCAAGAAAAAATTGTAGACAGAAAATTATCTGAAGAGATTATTCTAGAAAATTTCCAAAGATATTTTTTTATTTATAACTTGACCCAAAAGTTTAGAGAAATTATAAAATTACCTCACTGGTAATTTTTGTGAAAATTTTTTTGATTCGAAGTGAGCCAACACTCGGCAGACGTGAGCTTGAAGATAGCGGAGAAGACTACTCGGTCAAAGCACTCATTCTAGACGAATAAAAAATGTACAATTTTGATTAAGTGTTTATTAATTTAGATATCACAACCAAGATCTTATTTTGAAAAATTTTTATAACTCTGGTTTTTCCCTAAATTTATTTTTCGTTGCGTTTTCCAAACCCATTTTTCCAACAAACAGAAGTGAGCCTCATTGATCGTAGATTCAAAATTTGCATCGCTACTTCTTCCTCTAAGTTTGATACCAAACTCACCTATTCCATTAATGGAAGCCTCGTCGACGACTCGACAACTTCGTCGCTTTACTTGAATTGAGCCTCATTGGTCTTAGTTTCACAGTTTTCATCTCCACTTTTTCCCCTAAGTCTGATGGCAAAATCACCACTTCTTTGAGTGGAAGCCCCTTCGATGACTCAAGAAGCTCCGATGTTGCCTTTTCTTTTACCACAATTTGCTTTGGACAGTTCTGTAACTCATGCGAACCATAGTACAAGAAGCATTTTACTCGCTTCTTCTTACTCCTCTTTGCCCCATTGGCTTCGAATGTTCTGTTGCTCAAACCAAACTTCTTGGGCTCTTTGTCTGACACATCGTCCCCTTTAATGGTAGACTTCCTCAGACATTTTCACAACCTATGCGGACTATGACACAAAAATCACTCCACTAGCTTCTTCTCACTTTTGGCCTTCTTGGCTTTGACACCCCTTACATTTGAATGAAGTCTCACAGCCTTACCTTTCAGCTTGTCCTTCTTAGAAAGCATGAATTTCTTTGGACATTTTTTCAACAAATGTAGACTGTCGCAAAGAAAACATCTCAACTTGCCCCTCTTTTTGTTTGATTTTTTCTTCCTAACTTGTGGTTTCCCATTACCACCAGGGTTGCCGTTGCCACTATCATTATCTTCCTCGTGATTCCCTTCATATACCCTCAGACTTGGAAGACTCAAGCTTATCTTTCCCTAGACCAAGCTTGACCAGACTTCGCTACCATAATGGATTTCGACAGCTCTTGGTCACGTCCTCTTTCCACTTCTTGTCTAACCCTCGGTTTCAATCCATTCATGAAGACAAGTAATGCCTCTTTCTCGATCACATCTGAAATTTGGAGCATGAGTTCATTGAACTCTCGAATATACTCCCTCACTGTGCCTTAATACGTGAGCCATCGTAACTTTGCTCGAGCTTCTTCCTCGATAAATTCTGGATAAAATTGCCCCTTCAACTCACCTTGGAACTCATCCCAAGTCTCAATCTCACAATGCCTTTTATTTGTGGACCTGCATTGCCACCATAAAAGCACAATATTAATAAGAAATATGGAAGCAGTATTTACCTCACTCACATCCTCCATGATACCTTTGGCACGAAAGTAGTGCTCTATCCTCCACAAGAAACTGTCCATATCGCATGCAGACCTTGTCCTTGCAAACTCTTTCTACTTCGGGACATCCTCACAATTAAGTGTTGCACTCAATACTCTATTCCCCACGGCTGCTCCATACAAGGTAAGCTCTCCCTCAAGATTCTGTATTCTTGTGCTCAAAGCCTTTGTCGTGACCATTATTTCCTCCTTCAAAGCCATCACCATGGCATCGAGAGCATAGTTCCTCTTCATCAGTTTATCCCTGTGTGAATTTAACAACTCGTTTACCTTGTCCATAGTGGATTTGAAAGCTATGATCACATAGTCTCTAGAGTCCTCCAGACAGCCTTCTATGCAATCCTTTACGTCCTCTAATGAATCCTCAAGTTTGTCTACATGTTCCTCTACATCGACAACATATCCTTTAAAAGGATTGGTTTTTTGGCTCACTTCTGATCAGTAACTTCTTTCGACATCCTAACGGTGCCTTCGCAACCAAAGCTTAGATACCACTTTCACGGGGCTAAAATTTTCATTTTGCATTCCGTGTGGCCTTAGGCGATCCTTTCAATGCAAACACACCTAAGTCATGCTAACCACTAAACAATTGAGGATTTACAAAGAATTCATCTAGCGGAAGCAACATTGCTAAAAGAAAGCACAAAAGAACAGAAAGCCACAAAAAATTATGCACAATAGATGTTTGAATAAATGCTCTCAACTGTATTACTTTCTCTCAAAAAATACAAGAAACAATGAAATAATGAAGTGAGTTACAAGCGAAGAGAAAACTCTCTATTTATAGTTGAGCTCCCCCAAAACCGATGGTCTAGATCAAGTTACATCAATGGACAAGTAAATCGTATTCCTTTTATACCTGATAGACCTCTTTGGGATGCATTTGGTGCAATGGTCACGGGCTTTGAACTGCGGTTCATTACACAAGAGTCAACATGGAAAAAGAATGTATAACTCTTATGATTTACATTTATCAGATATATCTTATTCAAGTCAGTTAATCTCAAATTTTATGATTTTTAGTAGTAATATGTTTTTTATTATCATAGTATCTTTAATTATTATGTTGTAACACTAAATTACAAAAAAAAATGCTATATCTATCTATTTATATATGCATGCGCTATATATAGTATATAACATTACTGGCACTTTCTACATTTGTTTGCACAAATGTCCTTCACTTGGCTCAACGAGGAGCTAATCAGTAGCTCATAGGTTGGCTCGGGTGGCCTCTTTCTTTGCTCACTTGTGTACGCAAACTGTCGGTCCAGGTACTTTGTGTGATATTCTTTTGGCTGATGCACAGAATCTAGCCATTGTGGAAGGACACTGGGAATTGGGTGTATGGCACGTAACCTATGGGCTTGGGCTTAGATTTTGTCTTTCTTCTTGGTATGATATTTTCTATCCGATAATGAAATCTTATTTTCCTAAAAAAAAATACATGTAATGTATATGTTACTTTATTTATATAAATTTTATTATTTAAGCTGCCACTGAGTTGTTGTCACTTTTACTTGGGTCAATTTAATTAAAAAATTATGAAAATATCTTTTTGTAATTAAAATAAATTATATTATTCAAAGGTGCTTTGATCTTTTTTATTTAAAATAATAATAATATGCATATGCTGGAATCTGTCAAACCAGTTGTATTAGCAAAATCTTTAACTTACCACTAAACCAAAGTTTTACTTTAATATTTTTATACATTTTAATTTTATTATGCACATTTGGGTTTTTTTTTATAAAAATAATATTAAAGAATTAATTAAATAAAAAAACTGGGGTGAAGGACAAATTAATTATGAAAACTGGGTGTTTGCTACAGTATAAGGGTAGAGCTAGGGAGCTAAAGGGGCCTCGACCCCCCTAAACTAAAAAATTGTTTATTTAGCCCCTTTAAAATTGATAAAATTTTAAATTAGTAATAATAAAATTAATATTTTAAAAATTATAAAGATATAAACTATTAAAATGGTGAGATTGCCTTTTTACTATCATAAAAAATATCTAATTTAATTTCACACTTCCAAAAAATTTTTCTAGCTTCTCCTTTACTATAGTGCTTCCCGATGTTGCCCGACACTTTGGCAGCACCATCCCTTTTTTTGTCCAATCATGCAGCAATCATGACGTTTTTAAAACATAAGAATTTTTTTATTGGTGCCACCGTTGTGTCAAGCGACTCCAGTATGTATTTCTAAAAATATCCGTGAAAATACATTCATGGTGGAAGAAAAAAACAAAAAAAATATTTTTTATTGGTGTTGCCAATGTATTAGACGACACCGCTTTAATTTTTCTTTTTAAAATGGCTTGTCAGGAAAAAAAAGCAGTTGAAATGATTTTCTTTTAATTATTGTCATTAGCGTGTCAAGTGCCACTACTTTAAATTTAGAAATGACTTATTAAAAAAAAGCTAAAAAAATAGTTGTTAGGGGGTGATCACAGCCTCCTCATTTCCAATAGATATTTTTTCAGCTTCTTTTTTTTTCTTTCTCTTTTTATTTAAACCGTTGGTCCCCCTCCCTCATCTCAGTTTCGAAACTGAGGATGAAAAAAAAGTTTGTTTTATCTTTTTTATGTTAGTTGTAGGAATATTGAGAGTAAAAGTTTATTTCTGTTGGAGTTTTAGGGAGAAAGTGTGATAGTCTTAATGTATGTTTTTATTGTTTGTTAAAATAATTTGTATATTATATATATGTTTATATTATAAATTATTGTTAATTTTTATATTTAATATTTTAGATTATATTTTTGTTTGTAAAGATTATATTTGTGTTTAACTTGTAGGGATAGATTACGGTAGTTTTAATGTATATATTTTTTAGTTTGTGATAATAATTTGTATATTATAATATTTTACTAATAATATTTAGATTTAATGTCAAAGATTATATTTTATTTGGTAAAAAAAAATTTTGTGATTGAGTTTTGGAGAGAATGAAAAGTTTATGTGTTTATATTTATATATTTTTCAATAAAGATACTTAAATTTTAGTTGAAAAAATACATGTTATGGTTTTTTTGTTTAGTTGGTGATTAAAATTTTTATTATGTGAATATTTCATTTAAATAAAACAAAAATAAATTTATTAACGAAAACGGATTGCGGTAAATATTATTTTTTGGAAGCATTTATGTTTTAAACTGATATGTTTATTCATTTTTATTTGTGCAAATAACAAAATAGGTTCTTGGACTAGAGTAACCAATCACATAGCCATGATGACTAATGTGTCAAAAAAAATTTGCTACTTGCTATTCACAGGTATATTTATAATGTTGCTTGTCATTATTTTTTTAATTGACATATTTAACTAATATGTTAATTTATTATTGTTAGAATTAAGTGGCCCGAATTCTTATTTAAATAAAATATGATGGAAAATAAAATAAAAGTAAAACCCATATAGAACTAGACTTCTTTTATTTTATTTTAGAATAAGGTTTTTTAAACCTTATTAAACTCCATCTATTTTATATTGATTAGGATAAGGTGTTTCAATCCTACTAGAATATGGTTTTACAAGCCTATAAATAGACATAGTCTATTCCTCTTGTATTGATTCAAATTTTTTGACATAGTAAATTTTCTTCTCCTCTGTCCGTGGTTTTTTTCCGAAAGGATTTTCACGTAAAATTTGTGTGTTCTTTATTTTATTTTTATTTCTCTTTTCTTTGCGATATATTGTCATTACCGATATTATTTTATTTTCACAAATTGGTATCAGAGCTTCCGAGTTGTTCATCTCGATCACTGTAATGACGTCTTTGAAGTATAAAATTCCGTTGTTGGATTGCAACACCATATTTGTGTTGTGGCAAATTAAAATATAAGCAGTTCTTGCACAGATAGATCTGGAGGATGCCCTGCTAGGGATAGATAAAATGCATTCGACATTAACAGATGAAGAGAAGAAGCGTAAGGATCGAAAGGCGTTAACACAATTACATCTACATTTGTCCAACGAAATTTTGCAGGATGTGATGAAAGAGAAGACCGCCGCTGCATTATGGAAGAGACTAGAACAATTATGTATGTCAAAAACTCTAACAAGCAAGTTGCATATGAAGCAACATTTTTATGCTCATCGTTTGGAGGAAGGTGCGTCTATACACGAACACTTAACAGTGTTTAAAGAAATTCTCTCAAACTTGGAGGCCATGGAGGTTCAGTATGATAAGGAAGATCTAGGGTTGATTCTACTTTGTTCGTTGCCCCCGTCTTATTCAACCTTTAGAGACACGATTTTATATAGCCGCGAGTTTCTCATAGTTGATGAGGTTTATGATTCTTTGACCTCGTATGATAAGATGAAGCATCTTGTGGTTAAACCTGACTCTCAGGGAGAGGGTCTCATTGTTCGTAGGAGACAAGATCGGAATGCTGATAATAATCGTGGAAGGACATAGGAACGGAATCCTCACGGTAAATCTAAGGGTAGATCAAAATCTTCAAACAGAGGTAAAACTTGCAACTTCTGTAAGAAGAAAGGGCATATTAAATTTGAGTTCTATAAGCTACAGAATAAGATTAAAAGGGAGGCTGCGAATCAAAAGGAAAAACAACCAGAAAATTCTGGTAAAGCTGATGTTGTAGAAGACTACAGTGATGGTGAACTTCTAGTCGCTTCTGTCAATGATTCTAAAGTAAGCGAGGAGTGGATACTGGATTCAGGCTGCACTTTCCGTATGAGTCCCAATCAGGATTGGTTTACAACTTACGAAACAGTGTCTGAAGGTGTTGTTTTGATGGGAAATAATGCTTCTTGTAAAATCACAGATGTTGGAACAATTAAAGTTAAGATGTTTGATGGAGTTGTCAGAACACTTAGTGACGTACGACATGTTCCAGAATTGAAAAGAAATTTAATTTCGTTGAGTACTCTTGATTCAAAAGGGTACAGATACACAGTTGAAAGTGGGGTTTTAAGGATTTCCAAAGGGTCCCTTGTTGTGATGAAAGGGTAGAGAAAGATTGCCAAGTTATATGTTTTGTAGGGTTCTACTGTTACTGGTGATGCAGCTGTCGCTTCCTCTTCCTTGTTAGATGATGATATTACTAAACTTTGGCATATGCGCCTAGGGTATATAAGTGAGAATGACATGGCAGAATTGAGCAAAAGAGGACTTCTTGATGGGCAAGAAATTTGCAAACTGAATTTTTGTGAGCACTGTGTTTTTGGGAAGCAAAATAGAGTTTAATTCACAAGAGGAATCCATAACACGAAGGGAATGTTGGAGTATATTCATTCTGATCTGTGGGGGCCATCAGAGTGCCTTCGAGAGGTAGAGCTAATTATATGCTAACCTTTATTGATGATTTTTCCAAAAAAGTTTGGGCGTTCTTTCTGAAGCAGAAAAGCGATGTGTTTTCTGTATTTAAGTCTTGGAAAATTATGATTGAAAAATAGACAGGAAAACAAATAAAATACCTCCGCACAGACAATGGCTTAGAGTTTTGTTCTGATGAGTTTAATAGATTGTGCAAGTCAGAAGGGATCGTGAGACACTTGACAGTTCGCCATACTCCACAGCAAAATGGCATTGCAGAACGAATGAACAGAACAATCATGGAGAAGGTTTGATGTATGTTGTCAAATGCCAACTTAGCAAAGTCATTTTAGGCAGAAGCAGCCTCTACTGCATGTTTTTTGATCAACCGATCTCCATCCATTGCCATTGAGAAAAAGACTCTACAAGAGGTATGGTCTGGTAATCCTGCTAATTATTCTTATTTAAAGATCTTTGGGTGTCCTGCGTATCCTCATGTTGATAATGGAAAATTAGAACCGAGATCCATTAAATGCGTTTTTCTTGGTTATAAAGCTGGTGTAAAAGGTATAAGTTATGGTGTCCTGAAAATAGAAAAGTTGTGATTAGCAGAGATGTTGTTTTTGATGAAACTGCTATGCTACCTAACTTATCTCTTAAAGACTCTTCCAATAAAGAAAATCAAAAGCAGGTGGAGCATCAGATTAATACAGAGTCAACTCCTCAAGCTAGTACAAAAATTGATAATAGAGTTGCTTCTTCACCACAATACTCTATCGCCAAAAACAGAACTAGAAGAGAAATTAAACCTCCAAAGAAGTATGCTGAAGCTGATTTAGTTGCTTATGCTTTAAATGTGGCTGAAGATATAGATGCAAACCAAGAGCCATCTAATTATTCTAAGGTGGTTAGCTGTGAAGACTCAGAAAAATGGATGTTTGCTATGCAAGAGGAGATGGAATCACTTCACAAAAACAAAACATAGGATCTTGTGAAACTTCCTAAAGGTAAGAAGACTGTTCGTTGTAATGGGTGTTTAAAAAGAAAGAAGGAACTCTAGGAGTTGAAGAACCCAAATATAAAGTAAGGCTTGTTGCAAAGGGTTACAGTTGAATTCCATGAGTGGACTTCACAGATGTGTTCTCCCCAGTTGTGAAGCATAGTTCGATTCGAGCTTTGCTTGGCATTGTGGCCATACATGATTTAGAGCTTGAGCAGTTAGATGTAAAAACTACATTTTTGCATAGAAAACTTGAGGATGATATTTACATGCAACAACCAGAGGGTTTTACCGTCTCAGAAAAAGAGGACTATGTTTGCTTGCTGAAAAAGTTACTTTACGATTTGAAACAGTCATCAAGACAATGGTACAAGAGGTTTGATTTATTTATGACTTCTTATGATTTCAAAAGAAGTAGCTTTGACAGTTGTGTTTACTTTAAGAAAAACAATGATAATTCTTTTGTGTATCTACTCATTTATGTTGATAACATGTTGATAGCAGCAAAAGATAAATGAGGGATAAGAAAGGTCAAAGCCCAACTAAGTGAAGAATTTGAGATGAAAGATTTGGGACCAGCAAAGAAGATACTTGGTATGGAAATTCTCAGAGATAGAAAAGCAAGTAAATTGTACCTAAGTTAGAAGGGGTACATTGAGAAAGTTCTCTGCAGGTTCAATATGAAGAGTGCTAAGCTTGTTAGTACTCCTTTAGCAGCTCATTTTAGACTTTCATCGGCTTTGTCTCCACAATCAGATGATGAGATTGAGTACATGTCACACGTTCCATACTTAGTGCAGTGGGATCTCTCATGTATGCTATAGTTTGTTCACGTCCAGATCTATCATATACAGTCAGTGCAGTTAGCAGATACATGGCGAATCCCGGTAAAGAACATTGGAAAGCAGTTCAGTGGATTTTAAGATACTTACGAGGCACGACTGATGTTTGCTTACAGTTTGGAAGAACTAAAGATGGAGTCATAGGGTATGTTGATGCTGATTTTGCTGGAGACCTTGATAGAAGAAGATCTCTCACAGGTTACTTCTTTACAATTGGAGGTTGTGCAATTAGTTGGAAAGCCACTTTACAAACTACAGTCGCTTTGCCTACCACTGAAGCTGAGTACATGGCGATTATTGAGGCTTGTAAAGAAGCTATTTGGTTGAAGGTACTATTTAGTGAACTCAATGAAGACCTTCAAATCAGTACAGTATTTTGTGACAGTCAGAGTGCCATCTCCCTTACAAAAGATCAAATGTTTCATGAGAGAACAAAACACATTGATGTTCGGTATCATTTTTTTCGTGATATTATTGCTCGTAGTGATATTGTTGTGAGCAAAATTAGTACTCAAGAAAATCCTGCAGATATGATGACTAAGTCACTTCCTATAACCAAGTTTGAGCATTGCTTAGACTTGGTTGGTGTTCATTGTTAAAGTTAAACCCTTAAGGGGTTTTATGGAAGAGGTGGAGAACTTGTTCATTGAAAGTTCGCGATGAAGAACTTGTTTATTGAGAATTTGTGTCAAAGTGGAGATTGTTAGAATTAAGTGACCTAAATTCTTATTTAAATAAAATACGATAGAAAATAAAATAAAAGTAAAATCCATATAGAACTAGACTTCTTTTATTTTATTTTAGAATAAGGTTTTTTAAACCTTATTAAACTCTATCTATTTTATATTGATTAGGATAAGGTGTTTCAATCCTACTAGAATATGACTTTACAAGCCTATAAATAGACATAGTCTATTCCTCTTGTATTGATTCAAATTTTTTGACATAGTAAATTTTCTTCTCCTCTGCCCGTAGTTTTTTTCCCGAAAGGGTTTCCACGTAAAATGTGTGTGCTCTTTATTTTATTTTTATTTCTCTTTTCTTTGCGATATATTGTCATTACCGACATTAGTTTATTTTCACAGTTATGGACAAGATGAGTATCAAGTCTTAAGGGCTCACATTCATGTTCTGAGCTACCGGGTGAGCGAACATATTTTTCCATATTTGGATGTCGTGGGATTTGGATCAACGGCATTGATTAGGATGTTTGAGCTAAGGGCTAATTTAATGTCCCCATTGGTTGAGCGGTGGCACCCAGAGACCCACACATTTCATTTGCCGTGTGCAGAATGCACCATCACCCTAGAAGATATCGCATTGCAAATCGGGCTCCCAGTTGATGGTGATGCAGTCACGGGTTCAAGTAAAATGTTTAAACCTGTGGCATTTTGCTATCAGTTACTTGGACGATCGCCGGGTGATGGTTATGCTAAGTTTACCAATTTAAAATCTTCCTGGTTAAAGCAAAATTTTGGAAACCTTATAAAGTAGAGCCATTGAGTGGGAGAAAATGTGTGCTGCTCAGACATATATACTCCAGCTGATAGGGGGTACTCATGCTGCATGCAAAAATAATAATAAAGTCCACATAATGTACTTGCCTTTATCGGTTGATTTTCAAGCTGCTTGTTCGTACAGTTGGGGTCTAGCAATATCGTGAGCTTTGCCGAACAACAAAACACTATACACAATATATATGCAGATTTCTAATAATGCTACAGTCTTGGGTGCTATACAAGATGTCATTTTTGGCATCAGTGAGCCACCAACAATATGTGTTCCCACTTGAAAATAGGTAAAACTTCAACAATCAGTGACACAAATTCAAATACAAATGTAGTCATAGATCCTACCCCCATCTGTTACACACCAACTCTGTTTAACTAATCATACCAATTAGGACTACAAGAGTCCATCCATCCAATCACACCAGGTCGTGGTGGTATGCCACTCATAAAAGTGTAGCTGAGCTGCCAGACATATATTGCTGTTTAACTGCCA